>NC_017844.1:818494-984415 GCF_000002495.2 Pyricularia oryzae 70-15 | reverse complement strand
GGACCCGCCTGGTTCCAAGCTTTTATCAACGCTCAGCTTAATGAACTGCTGGACGCTTTCGCGAGCGCCTACGCAGACGACGTGTTGATTTACACCGAGGATAAATCGGAGCAAGTCCATTTTGAGCAAACCGAGGAGGTTATTTACAGGCTGCACAAAGCCGGACTCCAAGGCGATATCAAAAAGTCAAGTTTCGGCGTTTTCGAAATCGAGTACCTGGGTTTACTTCTAGAGATCGGTAAAGGTATCCGCATCGACCCCAAAAAGGTCGAAGCCATCACCAGCTGGCAATGGGACGACGTCACCTCCGTTTCGGCAGTACGATCCTTCCTAGGCTTATGCAATTTCGTTCGGACGTTCTGCCATCACGCCAGCGAACAAGCAGAACCTCTGACCCGATTATTGAAAAAGGGAGTCCCGTTCGAAAGAGGCCCCGAGCAGAAATCTGCCTTTGAAGCGCTGAAACAGCTGGTGATCACCGCCCCCGTGATGAGTTTCTTCAAACCCGGTATGCCTGTCAGGATGGACACCGACGCCAGTGGCAGGGCCACCGCCGGTGTCGTGTGGCAGCAACAGGACGATGGCAGCTGGAAGCCAATCGGCTATTCGTCCAAAACCATGTCCCCTGCTGAACAAAACTATCCGATTCAGGACCAGGAGCTATTAGCTGTGATTAATACGCTAAAGGACTTCGAACCAGCCCTGTTGGGTACCAAGTTCTGTGTTTTCACCGATCACCAGGCCCTAATTTATTGGTCGACCAAGAAACTTTTGTCCGCTCGCCAGATACGATGGGCTGACTACCTGGCCAACTTCGACATCACCTTTAAATACCGTCCCGGCAAGGATAATGTGGCAGCCGATGCCCTTTCGCGCAAAACCATCGACAACCCTACGGTCAAGGCCCGAGCTGTGTTAGACCGCACCATTGCACTAATCCCTCCAGAAAAGATCGACTCCCGACCCGGCGAACCTCTTCCAACCATTAGCAACTTGGAACCCTCCGCACCGCAGGGAGCTGACCTGGTGGCCCTTATCCTGGAAGAAAACCTGAAACAGAACCTAGGTCACCACGACAATCTGTTAACGGTACCCGAGACTACCCAGGATGGCAAAATCTTCTTAAGAACGGCTCTCATCCGCGAAGCTCATGAGCCCAAGATCTTCGGCCATGGAGGCCAGAATAAAACCCTCAGCCGCCTGAAAAAGGACTATTGGTGGCCCGACCGAAATCGAGACGTCAAACGCTACATTAAGAATTGTCGCGAATGTCAACGCAACAAGGTACGACATGATAAGACGCCTGGGCTGTTGCACCCACTGGAGATCCCTAGACGGTGTTGGCAGCACGTAATGGTAGACGGCAAAGATATGCCCAAGGATAAAGAAGGCTATAATTACGTCTGGGTCTTCATCTGCCGATTGACCAAACTTTTGGCCACCCTACCGGGAAAAAAGACAGACACCGCGGAGACCTTGGCCATGCGGTATTATCAGACTGTGTACCGTTGGAAAGGCGTCCCCGACTTATGGCTTTCCGACAACGCCGGACCGTTTATATCCGAGTTCCTAAACACTTTAAACGAGTTGACAGGAACAAAGCATAAACATGGAAGCGCCCGCCACCCTCAAAGTCAGGGCAGCGTCGAAATTACCAACGCTGAATTGGATCAGAAAATGCGCTTCTATGTAGACAAATACCAAACGAATTGGCGACGGCATATTCCCGCCTTCGACTTCGGCCACAATTCGTCCGTTCACGCCTCTATCGGCATGGCACCGATCGAAGCAGAAACAGGAGCTCGCCCTAGAGACCCGCTCTCTCTACCTTTACCCGAAGAAGACCTGGAGACCGGTCAGCAACAAAAGGCGCTGGAAATGGTCCGCCAAGCTCGGCAAGCTCAGGAGCTGGCCCGCAACAATGGACTCGGAGCGCAGATAGAGCAACAGAGGCAGGCTAACAAGAAACGGCGACCGGTCGACTTTACGGTGGGAGATGCGGTTTACGTTAGCAAAAAGGGTTTTTCCACCGAAGCTCCTACGACCAAGTTGGACTCGCAAAATGCAGGACCATGGACGATTCTCGAGGAAAAGGGCCACAGCTTCATTCTCGACACCCCTGCCTGGTATAAAGGTAGTAAGCTGTTCCACGCCAGCCGACTGCGCAAGGCAGCAACGGATCCATTACCTCAGCAGTATCAAAAGCCGGAACCACCGGTCGAAATTAACGGAGAACCGGAGTGGGAGGTGGAGCAAGTGTTGGCCTCACGTCTATTCGGACGAAAGAAGACGTTGCAATATCAGGTATCGTGGGTCGGACTCGACCCTGATGAGACATGGTATGAGGCCCGCGACTTGAAAAATTCACCAGTACTGCTGGATACCTTTCACAGGGAGTACCCGGACGCAGCAGGACCTCCGGTAAATTTGCAACAGTGGATCAGGAGCGCAGCAGAGGATGTTTTTGCGGAGGACGGACCCGAGGACAATGTTGCCGAGCACGATGCGAAAAAGACACGAGAGCGGAGGAAGGCCCCGAGGAGACACACGTGACAAACTCAAGACTCTGACCGCCTACGTCGATCAGGCCTTAGAGGGGGGTAATGTGAGGATCAGGCCCCTAGACCTACCCTCAGAATCACGACTCGGCTCCACACCGAGCCAGGGATCGGACAAGGATCCACTACCTCCGGATTTAAGCGCGTCTCTTGAGCGCGTCGTCGATTGTAATTTCTCTCTTCTCTTCAGTTTAGAATTTTCGTCGATAGCGCCTAATACACTGAGGTTCTCCAATGTATGCCTGGCCGTGACAAATTATCTACAATATTCCATCCACAAACGGACGGATAAATAAAACGAGCCAACCAAATATTGGAATAATACCTAAAATGTTATATAAACCATAAATAAAATAATTGGGTACGGTTATTACCCACAATATAATTCGCTTACAACAGTTTAAAAAACGAAAATATTAAAATAACCCCGTTTTACGCCAATTATGGATTTAACCTTACAGCGTACGGAGAACTAAGAACCACGATTACGGCACCGCGAGCCGATAAACAAACGAGCGAATTATAACAATTATATAAAAAATTCCAGCAGGAATTAAAATTCGTACGAAAAAAAATAATAAAATACGCCAATTAATATCGGATAAAAAAATTATTTTTTAAAAAGGGAAATAGCGTTTATTTTATTCGACGCAATATTAAAATATAACGATTTAATAACAAATTCGATTTTAAAAAGTTTGGACCTTTTAAAATTAGCAAAAAAATTAGCGATACCAATTACAAATTATTATTACCAAATACCATAAAAATTTACCCCATATTTCACGTATTATTACTGGAACCAACATTATACGGCACCAATATATAAAAAACGATCGAAATCGACGCAAAACAAACCTATAACGTTAAACAAATATTCGACCACAAACAAAACCACGGCAAAATAAAATATTTTGTTAAATGGGAAAATTATAGGTATAAAAAAAATATTTGGGAATTTTTTAATTATTTCCAAAATTGCCAGGAACCGTTCCGCCAATATTATCAGGAATTGGATTTGCGAGCAAATTAGCCAAAAAAAAGGACGACCTAAAAAAACACCACCTATTATTTCCAAAAATTAAAGGCCGACCAGGATTCGAAACCATATTACCAAACAAATTTACAAAAAACAATTAATATACAATATAAAATAAAAATACCAGAAAAACGACGTATTAACGGAATATTGCGCAAAAATATTTATTTTATCCAATAACGAAAGATTTAAAGGATTTATCGGGAAAATCGAATCCCAAATAAAATTGGAATCCGGAAAAAACGATTCCAAGGATATTTTAGGCAGGATTTCGGCTAATTATCGACGCTTTTCCTGCTTTGCCTTTTTACGTTCCACCCGATCCAATTCCTCCAAATTATTAATATTACGACGGATCGCCTTTATTATTTTTTTAAACCACATTTTTTTTATTTGCGCAAACGAAGGATTTTCTCCTCCGCCGCCTCCAATTTAAATTCGAATTTTAAATATTAAACCGCGATTTTATATAATTGTTCCCGCGAAATACCCATTATATTATATCGCGAACGACCGAGGCGGACGTATTCGATATAACGAAAAAAATTACGAGGCAATACAGCGTATTTTGCAATTTTTTGCGATTCGCAAATAAAATAAAAAGGCATTTTAACCGCCGAAAAAAAAGCACAAAAAGCAAATCGTTGCGATGAACGGTGGAAAAACAACCGCGAAATTTATTAATTCGATTAAATATGGCGCAAAACAATTAGCAAAAAAGAAATAAAACTAGAAAATAAGAATTAGGGGAATATGGATTATTTAAAAGCCAAAAGGACTTGGCCAAAGGAAAAAAAATTTAATATTACGACCAAACAAATTGGGCCAACACCAAGGAGGCCAGATGGGATTATACCCCTTTTAACGATATTCGCCAAAAGGAATTACCGACCGGCGGGAAAGAATTATATAAAGGGAAAAAACACGTAATATTCCGTAATTGCCAAAAAAGGGATATAATTAATATATCGCATATTAATTATAACAAAACAAATAATATGTCGGTTATGGAATATATCAAATATATTACGTCGAAGGACATAATTTATATAAGGCACGTTTATTACCATATAAATAAATTCGATTTTAGGATTGTTTAGCAGCAATTAAATTTTAGTTAACCTCAATATTTATTTGAGAACGATTATAATTTCACCCCCAGTTATTGAGAACCCCAGTTACCCAGTCAGACGCTCAGTTGCTTCAACCCACTGTACTTTACCCTAAGAACAGGCTACCCCGATACCTTGATCGTAACAAGTGGGCCGCGCACGAATTTTCCGGCGTTCCGCGCCCTACGGTTAACATTTGCCCTCGGCTCGTCGAAACGCTGTTGAGATGTTTTAATGTCCTTAAAGCACCGTGTTCGGCCTGATTGATCTTGATGGCGTGCGCCATTCGTAATTGGAAAATGGGGTAGAACTGGGCCTCGTTAGAGATTTGTTTGAGGCCCTCTGCGCGAGATTGAGAGATCAGCTCAGGGGAGCTGTAGCAAATTTGGTCCTTCTCAAGAAGGGCTGTGACGAGGTCGGTGCCCCAAACGCGACCGTCATCGGCGAGGAGACGCTTGCTCAGGGCTTCCTCGTGCTCCGCGGCGCCGGATGCCGCGACCCCAAGTTGTGTCACTTTGAGCTCGGCCATAATATGTTTCCGTTCTTCCGGAAAGGCCTCTTCTGGATAGGCGACGGAAGTGCTCGTGACAAATACCGAATCTCGGTCATCATCGGGCACGACGAGGTTGTCTATATGCATAGCGGCCACGTCGCCGTCTCGCGACGGCATCATCCACGTCAAGTAGTACACTGTAGCCCCTCCACAAACGGCAGAACCATGCTTTTCAGGCTTGCCGGAGATGTCGTTTAATTCCCCCATGGTAATGGCGCTGCTGGTAACGCCGTATCTCGTCAGGAAACCATCAAGGAGGATGGGGGGCACGCCTGTGAGCCCCAAATCCGCACCAGTCTTGTCAAAATTCTGAGGGTGGCTGATAATCTTGGCAAACGCCTTCCTCACTCTCCGTACGTGGGATTGAATGGGTTCGTCTTTGGGGAGACACGCGATCCGGACGATTCCGGGGAAATTCCTGGTCAGGAAGTCGACCCGATATTTCAAGGTCGGCAGGCTCATGCATTCCGCTTCAGCGGCTTCCCAGTTGGCGCTGGGAAATGCGCGTTCGAAAGGGGAAGATCGCTCCTCGCGGTAATGTGTGACGTTGCCTGCCATGATTTATCTTTGCGCTCCCTCGACTTTTGACCTTGGCAGCGTGGCTTTCTGTTGAGTGGAGGAATTGTTGATCAAAAAGTAAGCAGTTTTTGTTTGTGTGCTGGAAGGTTGCCCTTTGACTCATCTAATTGTACACCTGTCGTTAATAGCTGACTGCCTGAAAACCCGGCGTATGATGTCTTGAGCTCTGATTTAAAGACCAAGCAATACCAGTTCTGCCGCTATTCTGCCCTGGGAAACCATGTTTCTCTGGAACGCCCGGCCGGATGTGCAATGCATATTCCCCATCTCGCAATCAATGCTGTGGGGAAAAGACTCGGGTGATAAATCCTAGTTCTACTATGGTAGCGGGCGAAAAGAACCACCCCTTGTAGCCGTGTATATATGCGTGGGCCTTTGTTAACTTAACTGTTCGCGGGAACCATTAAGGACCTAAATTATTTTTTTGTCCAAAACTATTACCAAAGTCGGCAAAGCCCACAAAGCCCACACCAGCGGACATTGTACAGGGGGATTGATTTTTACCCTTACCACCATAGTATTCCTGATTCCGAAAACACAATCCGTCGGGTTTCGGGACAAGCCCAAGGCGCAAATCTACTAATTATGTAATATAATATTAAGGGCTAGACTAACGAGCATTCACCTCAGGCTATTGAGCATCCACTAATATCCACTGGTAGGTCCACACTGGGTTGGTTTCAGGGCTCATCCCTGAAGCCTGAAGCCCGTGGCTCAATTGTGGCTTTGCATTGTACCTGTGGGTCCACGCAAAGAACGCTGCGGAAAGAGCGCGATCTTTTTGACCGATTTAATTGGTCGAAAAGTGATGTGGCTGGTAAAGTACATGGAGCGCTCGATCCACTGCGAAGCAAGGTGATTTTAGTCTGAGCAGCCCCTGGCGAGACTAGTATATTGAGTCAGGGGGTGATTTGTAAAACGACTTCACACGTTGTCAAGCTCCATTAATTCCCTGCCTGATTCAATCACTGTCCCAAGAAGAGAACAGGAAACCAGCGCTTCCAAACTTTATTTACGAGCCCTGGTAGATTCCATGGTAAGTAGCCGGCATGAACCGGCCATGGCACTTGGTAACGGGACTTGAATCACGCCACGATAGAGGCCTTCATAGCAAATGGCCGGTAAATAAATAATAACGTTGGGCTCCACATCTCCGACCCCCCTAAAGTCCGGCCCCCTTGAAAAATGTAACGACGAAATACCCCTTTTATAAACCGATTTAAATGTAAACCTATCAACGCACAATAATACAATCATTGTCAGGCTCTCCCGGTTCGCTAACCTCTTCTCCATCGTTCAAAGCTTCTAAACAGTCCCTATTATTTTCCTGTGCTTCATAAACGTTTTTTTTGCTGACCAAAAGCTCGTTGGGATCCGGAATCACCCTTTTCCTTTTGACCGGCCGTACCGCCTCCAATTTTGCTTTTAACAAACTGATTTTTTGCTGAGCTTCAGCCAATAAGATATCCTTGGTTTCGAAGCTTTTTTGGACTTTTGCAAACAAAAGCCGTGAAGTGGCGTTACTTTTTTCGGACCGGGAAATTTCCTGTAGTTGAAGTCGAATATCTCGGGTCGTTTTAGGGGTTTTCCAAATAAGTAAAGACTGGTCGTTAATTTTTTGGGTTGGGCTTTCCGGTGTTTTATCCCTTTGGAAGCCGTTATTTTTACCTTTTTCGACGTTGGCGTTGCTATTTTCTAACAAAAAAGGGTTTAAAAGTGGTTTTGCCAAGTTCACCGGCCATAACCCCGTCGTACGCCAACCAGATTGAATGGTTTTTGCTATAAATGCTTTTGATCTGGCTTTTCGATAGCAAAGTAGAAAGTTTCGTTTCCCAACAACCGTTGAACAGCAAAACTGGTTTACAAATCCCAGGTGACGTCGATAAGCTTCCTTTAACGGCCCAAAAACCGATAAATCCAACGGTTGAAGAACGTGTGACGAATGAGGGGGTAAATATAGGAGTTGAATATTGTTTTGCAAGCAAAGAAGCATAAATTCGTCCGTTATATGTGATCCATGGCCATCCAGAACTAATAACCGCTTTTCAGGGGTTAAAGGTTGGGTATACGGAATAAACACCTTTTTTAACCATTCGATACCTGTTTCATTATTTGTCCACCCGTTTTCGGTTGCATGAAATTGCCAGGTATCGAAAGGACTTAAATCAGCTGGAAACCATTGTTGCTGTACGTTTTTCCCCTTAAATATAACGAGGGGAGGTATAACAGCCCCCGTAGCTGATACACATTCGATTATGCTCGTCCAACCCCGCGTTCCAGGCTCTTTTCGCTGTAATGGCCGGATTTTATTACGCCCTAACACCAGGCCATTAGATCCTTTGCCTTCCATTATACCTGTTTCGTCCATATTCCAACGGTTGGCCGGTTTTATAGTATCGACAACGGGATTTTTCAAATAGGACCACCAAGATTTAATTACCTCGGTTGTAGCCCCATTAACCCGGGCATTTTCTATTCGCCGGGGTCTTTGGGTTTTCAAAATTGGATATCGGGCTATAAAACGGCTAACCCAATGTTTCCCAAGGCTTTTTCTTTCTCCGGCGGCCTGAAGAATTCGTTCCGCAAAATAGCGTAGTTCTTGATGCGTTGGCGGAAGGCCTAACGCGGCCTGCGCAAGTACCCAATCTGCCAAATAGGTTTCCTGCTCCTGTGAAAGCCTTTGACAAAATCTTTTCGCTTGTTGAATTGACTGGGCCCCCTTTAAACGATCGTGAAGGGTACTCCGAGGAATACCCCATTTTTGCGAGGTTTTGTGAACTGATTTGCCATTTCTTATGTCAGAAATGGCAGCAAGAAGCTGATTTTCAGTGTACTGTTTCATTGGAAGGTTTGGAGCAAGAATCTTCAAAAATCAAGTTCTAAAGTGAAAAATTCGTCTAGATATTTATAAAATAAAACAAAGGGTTGACGTGGCTGAGTAGATATTTTTAGGGGCCGGACTTTAGGGGGGTCGGAGATGTGGAGCTCAACGTTACATCGCATCCTTACTCAAAGATTTCCTGCTCACGCCGCGTCTGTTTACTTAACATGGATTCGGCGAAAAGATAACCCAAGCAAATCCTTCCTCCATTGACACAACCCATAAGCAACAACACCTATCACACAGCATCCCAGGAACCATGACGGTAAACCACAATGTCCCGGCGCAGGTCGACGGCATGAAGCATCCATATCTCGTCTTCGCCGCGAGGCCCGAGCATGGACATACTTACCCCATCCTCCAAATCGCCAGGGACATGATCCGGAGGGGCTTCGAGGCAACCATTCTCACCGGCGAGCAGTACGGGGAAGACATCATCAAGATGGGCGCGAGGCCTGTAACGCTACCGCATTACGATCCAACCCCAGAGGCTTTGGGGGAGCTTGCAAAGGTGACCAGCAAATTACAAACGCTGGCGTGGGGCTTGAGACACATCGTCGCCCCCCAGATGCCCATATGGTACGGCACCCTTAAAGAGACTCTGGAAACGTTGCGTTTGGAAAGGCCAGGCCAGCAATTTATTATCATGAGCGACCTTGCCTTTACGGGCCAGCAGCCATTGGTCAGGGGCGCACCACTTCCCAAGGGCTTCAGCGTGCGACCGCCCGTAATCCACATCAACGTCGTCCCGCTTGCCATGCCCAGCATCGACACGGGCCCATTTGGTCTTGGCCTACCCCCGGATTCGTCCGAGTCCGGCCGTGCTCGGAACAAGCTGCTAAACGCGATTTACTATGGGCCCGACGGCCCATATGGCCCTTTCGGTGCCGAGCACATTCGACTATTAAAGAGCCTTGGTGCAACTGACATTCCGTCGACAGTCGAGGCCTGGGGGTACACCACATCGTTTCCCGACATTACGCTGCAGGTTTGCTCGCCAAGTCTTGAATTCCCTCGGTCTGACCTCCCGGACAACGTCCACTTCGTCGGCTGTTTGCCGCGCAAGCCAATAGGTCCAGACTACGAATATCCACAGTGGCTCAAGGACATAGTCTCCCCAACAGATGGCAGCACGCGGAAAAAAAGGATCATAGGTGTGGCGCAGGGCACTATAGCCGTGGATTATACAGACCTCATCATTCCCACGATCCAAGGTCTCGCCAACGACGACGACGTTGTCGTCATTGCTCTCCTGGGCAAAAAGGGCGCCACGCTCCCCGAGAGGGTGACAGTGCCTGCAAATGCCAGAGTGGTCGATTATATGCCCTATGAGGTGGTGCTCAACCACGCAGACGTATGGGTGGCCAATGCTGGATACGGCGGTTTCACGCAGGGAGTGATGCACGGGGTTCCCATGGTGCTTGCCGGAGACACCCAGGACAAGCCTGACATAGCTATGGTAGGGGAATGGTCCGGGGTGGCATGCAACCTTAGGACTGGGACACCGACCCCCGAGCAGGTGGCAAAGGGTGTCAGGGAGATATTATCCAACGACAGCTACAAGGCGCGCGTAGTGGAGGTACAGAAGGAGAATGAGGCCATGAACTGTCTTGACGCCGTGGAGAAGCACATTTGGGACATTTTTGCCAAAATGGGTGACATTTAGGTTGTGAAAGAAATTCATTATATAAACCTGGCAAATAATAAGAACGAAGAGAAATATAAGCCAAAACCCAAAATATCACAGTTACAATAAATCTCGTTATCCTTCATACAGAAAGGCCATGTTATTTCCCTCCATTACTGGCGTATTTCTCTTTCCACGGTCCGATACTGAAGTTATCACTGGTGTAATATACTGTTTTCCTATTCGGGAAAACCAAATCCCAATTTTCGATATAAGGCGTAACATTTATATCCATTGTTTTAAACTGATCCTTGGGGTCCGACGTAGCAAATGCACGCCGACACATCCCGCGGACAATTATATTTACGATGTCATTCACATTCATGTAATAAGCATAACTCTAATTAACCGTTGGCCGTAGCGGCTTTTACGTTCGGGGCAATTGTAGATTATTAACCTTTATCTCAATGTTTAAAAACGCTGGTTCTAGCTAGTCTCAGGGCTTATCCCTGAAGCCCAGAGCTCCATAATCGAGCCGCGTTGTCGTGGCTTAATTCTTGGCTTTTTTTATACCTGTGGGTCCAGATAAAAAATTTTTTGCTCAGGTTTTAGGACAATTTAGCGATTTTCGCCGTATATGGAGGTAAATGTTACGATCAAGGTATCGGGTAACCTGTTCTTATGGTAAAGTACAGTGGGTTGAAGCAACTGAGCGTCTGACTGGGTAACTGGGGTTCTCAATGACTGGGGGGTGAAGTTATGATCGTTCTCAAATAAGTATTGAGGTTAACTAGAGTTTGATTGCTGCTAAGCAATCCTAGAATCGAATCTATCTACATGGTAATGAGCGTGCCTTATATAGACTATGTTCCAAATGTGATCACTCTTGTGTAAGTGATCATGATCACTCTGGGGTGATCACGGCTGTGCTAATCACTTCCTTGGTAATGATCGTGGTCACTCTTGTTCTGGTGATCGGGTTAGGGTTTCTTATCTTATCACCACGTGACCTCGTGCTCCCCTTCTCTGTCCTTGGTTCGTGCTTCTTGGTTAGTTCTGGTTTGGGTTCCCGACACCTCTCTCATTCTTGCCCAATCGTGTCGGTACCAATCCTGGTCGTAACATTAGGTCTCCCCTCCCAAGGCCAAGTCCCGTGGCCATATAAGTAGGTCGCCCTCCTGATATTCTTTCCCAAGCTTCTTTCGTTCTTCTCCGCTAACCGCGATGTCGTCTCGAATTGAAAAACGGTCGCAGCCTGTCCGCCCGATTTCCGCGTCCTCCGTTCGTCGTGAACGCCTGGCTGAAACCATTGTTCTTGAGGGTTTCGAAGTCATGCCGTGTTCTTCCTGTAAGGCCCGCGGCCACTCGTGTCGCATGATCTCATCGAATTCTCGATGTAGCGAATGTGTTCGTCGTGGTCGGAAGTGTGATGCTACTTCCGTTCCTATAACCAATTGTAGGTGGTCTTCCTTTTGCGTGTGAGGTCTGTTTCACCACCTGACCTGTTTTCCCAGTGGGTCGATTGAATCAAGAAAAGAAAAAGTTGGAGTTGCAGGAGTCTGAGGTCGAGGACGACATTCTCCGTGTGCAACAGGAGATTGCGCGCTTGCAGCGAGAATCGTCTGAGAAGTTCAATCGGTTGTTGCGATTACGCAAACAGAAGCGCCTTCTCCAATCTCGCAGCGAGGCTGAAGCTGTCTGTTTGGATGCTGAGTTGTCGGTAGAGGATGCTGTGGAAAGGGATCGTTTGGGGGTCGACGAATTGCCCTTCGATGGTCCTTCTGAGTCAGGTCTGGTTCCTGAGCTGCGTTCCCTGGGTCACGTCGATGTTGTCGACTGGTCCTCGGTGTTGGGTGCTGATCCGCAAGACTGGGTTTTCGCAGATTTAGCCCCTGGAAATGGTAGGTGGTGCTTTCTTAGGTCGTCCTCTTTTCTTTGGCTGACTTGCTCGCAGATCCAACTCCTGGTAATATTAACGGAGTGGTCCCTGGCAATTCTGGAGGTGGCTGAGGGGTTCCCAAGTGTTTTCTTCGTGTCCGTAGTTTTCCCATTTAACAAGGTACTCTGTTTTGCCGTGGTTTCGTCTGTGGTCGAGTATTCGTTCAACGTCGTAGGTTTGTTCTGCGTCGATTTCGATTGTTTCTTGTGTGCTGGTGCCGTGTGGTGCCGGCTCCAGTAGTAATACGTGAAATGTGGGGTGAATTTTCACGGTGTCTGGTAATGACAGTCTGTAGTTGGTGTCGCTGATTTTCTTACTGATTTTAAAAGGTCCAAGTTTCTTGAAATCAAACTTGCTGTTTGGTCGTTGTGTTTTAATATTGCGTCGAATGAGGTAGACGCTATCTCCCTCCTTGAAGGATGGTCCCTTCATCCGATGCTGATTGGCGTATTTCATCATTCTTTCTCGTACGAACTCTAATTCCTGCTGGAGTTCTTGGTGTAGTTGTCGTAGCTCGCTTGCTTGTTTCTCGGCTCGCGGTGCCGTAGTCGTGGTTCTTGGTTCTCCATAAGTAGTAGTAGTAGTAGTAGTAGTAGTAGTAGTAGTATTATTATTTAACGCCGGGCTCGGCCCGGCTCATTAGCCGGCCGTTAGCAACCTCCCGAGGGGTATCTCGGCGCGCTTTCTATTTTCTCTATTTACACAGCGGAAAACAAGGGCATAGAAGCGAATCGAGCCTGACCGGGTTCGTGCCCGGTCCTGCTTACAGGTTTGTTCACTGACGCGACCCCGTGCCTTCAGGCGCACGGAGGATTCGTCTGACGGCAGTTGACGGCTCTTCATCGAGAGGGGCCTGTGTCCAAACAGCGGAGCTGTCGGTCGTTTGTAGCCATGGAGACGAAGTTCCCAACAAGTGTGGGCTCGACGGCACAGGCGGGTGGTTGTTGTCGATAGCCAGCCGGGTTATCCTTGCCACGGGTAAGCGGGGAGGAGGTGGAGGGAGCAGGATTCGAACCTACGTTACTCAAGTAACAGCCATGGCGCTTAACCACTGCGCCATTCCCCCTAAGCCGTAGGGTTGAATCCGTAGTTGGCATAGAACGGGGTTGTCTTGGTACTCTCGTTTTCTGAGCTGTTGTAAGCGAATTGTGCCGTGGGTAGTAGCCGTACCCAATTGTCTTGTTTGTGGTTCACATAGCATCTTAGGTATTGTTCCAAGGTCTGGTTGGCTCGTTCTGTTTGTCCGTCTGTTTGTGGATGGAATGCTGTGGATAGCTTGTGATCGGTTCCTAGCTGTTCCATTAAGGATTTCCAGAATTTTGATGTGAAGAGCTTGTCTCGGTCTGTGACTATGCTTTCCGGGAGTCCGTGATTGCTAACAATCACTCGTAAAAATGTGTAGGCGATTTCTTCGGCGTTGCTGCTTTCTTTGTATGGTAGGAAATAGGCGTATTTGGTGAGCTTGTCCACTATAACTAATATGCTGTCGTATTTGATTCTCGTGAGTGGTTCTTCTGAAGGTGGTAATTTGACGATGAAGTCCATTGTAATAGTTTGCCAGGCCTTGCCGGGGGCTGGTAAGGGTTGCAATAGCCCGTAAGGTTTGTGTCTTGCGGACTTGCTTTTGGCACAGAGTTCGCAATCCTTAATAGCTTCTTGTACTTCTTGTCGTGTTCCTTGGAAGTTGTGGTGTTGTTTTAGCCGTTTCCATGTCTTAGAAATTCCTTGGTGTCCGTGTGCTTTGCTTTCGTGGATCCTCCGTATCTCTTCTGGTGTGGTTACTGTGTTTGTTGTCATAAAGCTTCGATGTGCTGGTAGGAGGTTTCCGTTTTCGTCTGTTGTGAGGATAACCCGTGTTTCCTTTGGCACTGTGTTCTCGTGATCTGGTCTTCGGCTGAGGGCGTCGGCCCTGCCGTTTTCTGTTCCTTTTCGGTAGATGATCCTAAAATGGAATTCTGACAGGAATTCTGACCATCTGATTTGTCGTTTGTTCAACACTTTGCTAGTGGTGAAGTGGGTCAGGTTCTTGTGGTCCGTGTAAACTAACACCTCGTGTTTAGTTCCGGATAACTGTGGTTTCCATTCTTCAAATGCTCGAATGATGGCCATAAGCTCTTTGTCGTGAATCTGGTAGTTGAGTTCTGGTCCATGTAGTTTTTGTGAGAAGAAGGCGCAGGGATGCAACCGTCCTTCTTCGTCTCGCTGACTGAGTTGTCCTCCGATCGCATAGTCCGATGCGTCGGTCTCGACTTCGAAAGGTTTCGTTGGGTCTGGTATCTTGAGGATTGGTTCTCTGGCTACTGCGTCTCGTAGCTGTTCAAAGGCCTGTTGTGTTTGTTCCGTCCACTGGAATTCTAGGTCCTTCTTGGTCATGTTGGTCAATGGGGTGGCAATCGCGCCGTATCCCTTGATGAACCTTCTGTAAAAGTTCACGAATCCGAGGAATGCCCGAACGTCTTTTACGTTCTGTGGTTGAGGCCATTCCTTTACTGCTTGGATTTTCGATTCCTCCATCCTAATTTCTCCAGGAGCGATAGTGTATCCTAGGAAATTAACTTGCTTGCTGTGAAAAAGACACTTCTCGGGCTCAACTAAGAGCTTAGCGTCTTGCAGCTTCTGTAAGACTGTGTGAACGTGTTGCTTGTGTTCTTCCAACGTCTTGGAAAAGACAAGGATGTCGTCCAGGTAGACAACGACGAAAATGTCTAGGCATTCCCTGAGAACGTGGTTGATCATGGTTTGGAAGGTTGCTGGGGCGTTGGTAAGACCGAAGGGCATTACTAGGTACTTATAATGTCCTCGTCTGGTGCGAAACGCGGTTTTCCATTCTTCGCCTTCCTTCATGCGGATTAAATTGTATGCTCCTTTGAGGTCTAATGTCGTAAACCATTGTGTTTGGTAGAGCATGTCTCGGAGTTCTCCTATTAGTGGGAGTGGGTAGCAATTTTTTATGGTGATGTCGTTTAATTATCTGTAGTCCACGCATAGTCGTAATTTTCCGTTCTTCTTTGGTACGAAGAGGATTGGGTATCCTGCTGGTAATGTCGATGGTCTGATGTAACCTTTCTTGAGGTTTTCTGCGAGGTACTCGTCTAGTGCCTCCATTTGTGTCGGGTTCAAGCCGTATATTTTGTGGAACTTGGGCTGTGTTCCTTCTTTCAATGGTATCTCGTAGTCGAACGGACTATGCTCGGGTAGTCCTGTTTCGAGTTCGGGGCTGAATAGTCGCTCATACATCCGGTATTCGGCCGGGATATTGTCGATCAATGTGGTAAAATTCGATCGTTCTTCGCTCATGGATAGTCGCGATCCTTCCGATGTTGGCTCCAGGCGTGGCTCGCTTTTCCTCAATAGCGCCATAATTTTTTGTTGATTTCGCTCCTGTGCCCTACGCTCGTTGCGTGAAGTCCGTTTCTCGGGTTTTCCTTCAGAGGCTAACGGCTCTTCCCATTGGACTTGGCCGGTTGTCCAATCTATCCGGGGGTTGCTCCTTCTGAGCCAGGGGATTCCTAATATCACGTCTTTATCCCCTATCTCCGTGATATCTAAGGTGATTTGTTCCTTTCGTCCATAACTCTCCATCCAGAGGTGTACGGTCTCTGTTTCGATGGTGCCGTTCCCGTATGAAACTGCCTCTCCTTCCACGGTCTGCAACTGGTATGGTTCCTTCTTTTGCTGCCAAGGTATCCGTCGTTTCGCTACGACCCTTGGTGAGATGTAGTTGCCTTGTGCTCCACTGTCGAGGAGTGCTCGTATGGGTCTGCCATCGAGTCGTATGTCGAGAAATATGTGTTTATGTGCTGCTATGGTGTCTTGTGTAGCGTTTAGGGTTCTTTGTTCCGTTCCTGTTGTCGCCGTTCGGTGCCCTGTGCCGTCTGGCTGTCTTAGTTTTTTGACTTGCTGGACTCGCGTCGTGGGTCCTTGTTTTTCTTGTCCCTGGGTGTGCGGCTACTTCTTGTTTCGACTAGGTCAAGTGGGTGTTTCGCTGGCACGGGTGTCTTGCGTGCGTTCGTGGTTATCTCGTTGTCTCGTACGTTGGGGTTCCACACAATTCTGGTTATTGGTGCAGGTCCTGGTTGCCGTAATTTCTGTTCGTGCCAGGCCTGTGTTTTGGCTAGCATATGTACTCTGCATACGCTTCGGGTGCACTTATACCATGGGAACTGTTTCTGGTTGCAACACGCCATGGGGTAGTTGTCGTTAGGCGTGAAGATTGCGGCTGGCTCAGTGTTAAGTTTTATTTTAATTTCCCAATTTGGTAGGTCGGTTGTGGTATATACTTCGTGAATGCCTGTTGCTTTGCGTCGTCGTGGGAAAAAGTTGTGGACTATTTTCCTGCTTAAGTGGAGTCCACAGTTGTCTCGGAAGCATTCTGCCCAAAAGATCTCTGCGTGTTGAGGGTGTTTGGTGTCCAAGGTCGGGTGGTCTCCAAAAGTTGCATTGACTGGTCCTGTAGGATGTCGGATCTGTGCCTGAAGTGGCAATCCGGGAAACTGTACTGATTGGTCGTCTCGGTATAAGTCGATATGCTTCTTTTCGTATATGTAGGGGTTGTTTTCCCTTGCTGCGTTGTACTGGCTCGAGGGCATGGTCTCTTCCTCGCTGGACTCTTCCTCGGAATCCTCGCTTGATTCTTGTGTTGAGGATTGATTGGTTGTCCTGATGTGGTGGGTTTGTCCCAAAGGTTCCTCATCCGATTCTCCGGAGGTATCCGAGTCCGTGAGTTCGGGTAGTTGGGTCTCTTGTCGGTGTAACTTCGTTGGTTGTCCTGTCCCTAGGGGTACTCGGTTTCCTACTGCTAGGGTTCGAGTGCCTCGGGGCTTCTGTGGGTACCATCCTGCGTCGTTTTTGGAGCTGTTGTGTACCATGCAATTGTCATCGTAGCAGGTGGTCCAGCTCATCGTGCTGTGTTGGTCAGGCCGTAGTTGCTGGTGATTGGTGGCATTAAGTCCTCGTGGTTTTTCGGTCTTGCCCCTAAAATCAGGGATATCTTCCTGGTTTCTTGGGCAGTTTCTGGCGATGTGCCCTGTCTTGTCGCACTTGAAACACTTGCCACTCTTGGGGTCTTTACGGGGCTTCTTGTGTTGTGTGGCACTGAGGTCCATGGGTCCACTGTGGGTACCATAAGCTGTACTGTAGGTCTGGGGTGCCATGTGACGGGGCTGCTGCCATCCACCATTGTTTCTGTGGTATGTGGGTTGGGGGTGTTGGTACTTGCGTCCCGTGTTGGCTTGTCGAGTTGAGGTGACGAACACTCGCTGTCCGCCTTGTTTTTCCTGTCGGCGTTCGTAAATCCGGTTGTCGAGTTTGATGGCAAGTTCGACGTACTCGAGGAAATCCTCGGGTCGGTCGAGCTTGGATACCTCGTCTTTTACTTCTGACTTCAGTCCCTGGTAAAACTGGAGGATCTTGGTTTCTTCGGTCATGTCCAGCCTTGTTGCTAGCCTTCTGAATTCGGCTGCATAAGCGGAGGCTGACTTGGTTTGTCGTAGGTTGGCCAAGTCTCGTTCGGTCTGTCGTTTCTCATCGGGTTCCTGGAATAAGGAACGGAGGGTGCGTTCATACCCTGCGAAGGTTGAGAAAATGTCGGTGACTTCTTGGCGTCGTTCTTCGGGGGGTACATCAAGCCATTCCTGCAACAGAGGCTCGAACCAAGACAAGGCTCGTCCTCGGAGGAAAGTGGCCGCGTGTACCACCTTTTCTGTTTCACTGCGGAAAGTTTCCAGATGGAATGCTTGGTAAGTGCGTACCTGTACGAGGTACCCTTTAAGTTGTCCAGGTGTGCCATCGAATGTGGCTGGGGGGTTAAGCTTGAGTCTCTCGCGCCCATCAAGAGGGGTTGAGGTAACGTTAGCACTGGCTCGAAGAGCCTGGAGTTCCTCTTGGAGTTGGGTTGCGCGGAGCGTCTGTTCGTGGAGCTCCTGGTTGGTCCTAGCAACCTGCCTGCGGAGCTGGTCTTCCTCGTCCTCACTGTCGCTATCGTCCTTGGGCCGAGCAGGGGCTTTCTGGGCCGCCTTGCTGCTTGTAGCCGGGGTGCTGGGAGTGTTGTTCTTGGACGTCTGGGAAGACATGTTGTCGGATACTGCTCGGTATGCTTCAAGGCAAAGTACTGAACAGGAGCAATCAAAATGTTACGATCAAGGTATCGGGTAACCTGTTCTTATGGTAAAGTACAGTGGGTTGAAGCAACTGAGCGTCTGACTGGGTAACTGGGGTTCTCAATGACTGGGGGGTGAAGTTATGATCGTTCTCAAATAAGTATTGAGGTTAACTAGAGTTTGATTGCTGCTAAGCAATCCTAGAATCGAATCTATCTACATGGTAATGAGCGTGCCTTATATAGACTATGTTCCAAATGTGATCACTCTTGTGTAAGTGATCATGATCACTCTGGGGTGATCACGGCTGTGCTAATCACTTCCTTGGTAATGATCGTGGTCACTCTTGTTCTGGTGATCGGGTTAGGGTTTCTTATCTTATCACCACGTGACCTCGTGCTCCCCTTCTCTGTCCTTGGTTCGTGCTTCTTGGTTAGTTCTGGTTTGGGTTCCCGACACCTCTCTCATTCTTGCCCAATCGTGTCGGTACCAATCCTGGTCGTAACAGTAAACTCGCTATTTTCAAAATTTCACTCCTTTATAATAAATTGAATAAAAATAGTAGAAATGAAAGGACTGCGCGTTGAATGTAATAATAAGCGTAATAACTAGCCGCTATTAAATTTTCATTTTTAATATTCGAAAGGGGCGAATTGGATATAAATTTCCCATTGTTTTTATATAAAGGCTTGATTTTGTTCAAAATTTGTATTTCTTTTTCAATTTCATTCTATTAACTTAACTTTCTAATACAGCTCTAAAGTCTTTTTCGTGGAGGGTATAATATACAAAGGTTTTATATATAAACTCTGGTATAAATACTACGTAATATAATATATTAAGAAAAACAGATAAAATAAATATTAAAATGGACGATTTTGCTGAAACGAGTTGGTATTTTATTAATTTTAATAACAAGATTTTATATATAAGCAAATTCCACGCTTAATCCGTTCTATAATATATTTGAAACTGGCTTTTTTAACTTTAATATATACTGATATTATAACTCATATATTAACGTTATAAATAAAACTTCCGATATATTTTTTATATAATTTTAAAAATACCAAACCAAATATTAATAAGGGTTAATAAAAGTGGATAAAGCTAGTAAATTGTTAACTATTTATTTCTGCAAGATAAAGAAAATCAATTTGATTGACAGAAAATATAAATATTGTTTCTATTTAAAATTGGGAGGTTTACGGTGTATAAATTTGTTAATATTATAAGAAAAAAAATAAATGGAAAAAAGTGAATTAGTTTATCAAGTGTTGAAGAATAATAATAGAAATATAAAGGAATTGCCTTTTAAAATTCCCCAAATTTAAATTATATAGTAGTATTTATCTTGCACTTTTACAATTTTTATTCAAGAGTTTAACAAGCTCAGTAATTTCACTATATAACTTTTGGCGGCTACGGTGCGTACACTGTGTACGCACCGTGCGGATTTGCCCGTTAACGACGAAAATCGACAAAGTGTCCTCGGACTAGAAAAACCGCGATTCTTTCGACCGATTTGATTGGTCGAAAAGCCATATGGCTGGTAAGGTATATGGAGCGCTCGGTCCAGGGGACTTAGTCTGAGCTCTGAGACTAGGTAGTTGCCTGGATAATACAGCTGAAAAAGTTTGCAGTGGTTTTCTCTACGAGTCCATCAGGGGATGAACTCCGATGGAGAAAGCGCCAGCCATCTTATGGACTGTGGACCAGAACAGAAAAAACTGGTCAGCCATAAAATCTTGGTATTAGCATTAATGCTAACCCCACTACAGGTAATAGTAGTAGTAGTAGTAGTAGTAGTAGTAGTAGTAGTAGTAGTAGTAGTAGTAATACTAGTATTGGTGTCTATTAATGGCGCAAATTGGGCTTGAAAATCGCTTAAACCTGCTTCAGGTCTTTCTGGCACGTCTCTTTGAGTCTTAGCTGATTTTTGCGCGAGGAAGTTCTGTTCATAGACCTCTTCTACACGTATGAATCTGAGTTGAGAGAAACAAATAGTGGGAGTCGCTATATCTAATCATTTCTGTCCGTCTTCTGAAGTAACAAAAGAATTTATTTTCAATCTGTTTTGAGACAAAAGAAAGGGGTTAGTTCGGGCCGTGGATGTCTTACAATAAGGCATCTCGGGGGCCGCACGTTTACTCCATGTCGGGATATTCCTTCAAGTGCGGTAGTTATTATTGTTCCAACAGGTTCATTTCAAAATTGGTATATACGGCATGCAGGATCTTGTTGACTTTTCTTTGAGCAAACAAGTGCAGGTTCTAAATAGCCTATGACCTTTTGTCAAAACATGGAGTACTTATTTTGGGACACTCTCCCATATTAAGAACTGCCATTGATTCACGCTTTCTGCAAGACTAGTCTTGATGTGTAAGGGTGACCATTTTTCGTCTTTGTTTTGGAAGGCCCAGATTGGGGATCATTCGAGTCACCAAATGACCGAAAATGGCATGTGGACTGAGCGACCCCTGAGCAGCACCTGTGCGCGAGTGAATCTTGCCTGAGCACCCTGAGCAAAAGTGAAGCAGATCACGTGGTAGATTCAAGGGATGAAGTAGCCTGGATTTGTCGGCGATTATGACAGTAATAATTGCCAGAACCAGTCCGCACTCTTATGATTTCAAATCCCTTAAGCTTCTTCCCTGCCCTAGCCTGGCGCGTATCTAGACAATATAAACCTTAACTTACTTTCAAGTCAGTATATGCATCATCTGCCCGTGTTATCCCTAAAAGGTGTACACGGGGTCAATATTTCTTCTCCGAGGGAAATCGCTTCCCGCTTTAATCCAGAGCTATAATAGAAGCGCATTTATGTTCCCTGTTGACTGTTAATTGTCAGCAATCAAAGCATTTATCAATACCTACGACATTTGAGGCCGAACTGGAACCTTTGCTTGTGATTCTGGTGTAACTCTACGCCCCGTCTGAGACTTTTGCTTGGGCAAAAGACGGGATCCACCGCGCCCGTTGGCGGGCATCTTGCCCCTGCCCTACGCCTCCACGGAGGCTCCCTTGTTCCGTAGACGGGCCCTGGAAGGCCTGGGGCAGGAGAATCATCCACCGGCCATAGCTGGGGTCAGAAGACCCCAGAGAAATAGAGAAAACAGGATATGTTTCTGCATGGCTGAAATCTGATTGCGTTAAAAATGGGGTACTTGCAACTTGGCATGGCGTCGGGAATGGTGCTGGTGAGTAATGTGTGCAAAGCAGTGAGGACTTTGATGTGTGAGCTCAAGTCGAATGGCTGTGGTTGCTGGGTGATTTAGATGATATAGTGAGGGTTGGAGCATAGCTCAGAGAGAAGCGGTAATCTTCTTCCATGATGCCATTTGTGCTTTATATATTCCAAGTAAACGTAAAATTCTGGGATGTTCTTTTATTTTTATTTTCGCGACAGTAGGCATTCACCTGAGTTCTTGCCATCCGTCCCCAATCTGTCTTTACTACATTACTATGCTGTTGGCACTATAATTGCAAAATCTCCTGCTGCACCGTGTTTGGCGCACTCAAGCACTGCTGTGCCTCGGCCGCCGCTTGCCCTCGCTTTTAGCCTTTTTCTTTCGAGATTTACCGTCAGAATTAATGGGATGACATGGCGCGCTGGGACAAAAGGTTATAAGGCACAGGTAATGTGCCAACTTCGGAACTTCCAAGCACCCAAGGCTTTACTCGCTTGGGAAGCACTAGTACCCGGTGGCACAGTGGTGTGAGCTTTCAAGTGATGATAGTAACCACAAGCCCGTAGATGTTGTTTGCAGTGACCAACTACTCGATTTGTAGATGTTTTTTTTCAAAAGTATAACCACATTGTTGTTTAATTTGAGGACGGGTTAAGTTCTACAGTACTCGCTGTAGGCCGAGTGCGGAACTGAAAAGGTAGGGCCAAGAGGCCGTGGTATTTAGGGCACAGTTTGCTCAGCTCAGGGCTCAGTGAAGGGGCATTCCAGTGTTTAGCCTGCGCTTGCTATTGGATAAAAAATGGTTCCCGGGTGACTGTGTACAATGTTATGTGACCTTGGCAGCATAGATTCATTCGACAACACGACCAACAAGTAAGAGTGACCAACGCCCGGCATTGCGGTGGGTCCAATGCCAGTCCTATTTTGCCATATTTCCTTCGAAACCCCTTTCTTTCCCTCCGTCTCTTGTACGTCTCAGCAAACCACCGACTTACAATCCCGGTTATCCAGCCAGCTAAATGATCAACTCACCACACATGGCAAACATGATGACCGATGCACGCCTACGCCCACAGCCGAGATCGTGCCATTTCTGCATGTGATGCTAGATCGCGGGGTTGACGTCAATGATGGCATATTCCCGCGCGGCGGGGCCCTCCAGGCCGCCCTGATGGGGCAACCGCCGGCAAAAAATACTGCCCCGGATCTGCCAGCTCCGCGGTATGGTTTATAGCTGGAATGTAAACGTTGCCATCGACCGCGGCCGCGCTAATATCCTATCCGTAAATTAACGAACCTGTCTCTTTCCTTTCCGCTAATGATAAGGATTACGTTTCGCACAAATACTAATACCGAATTTAATATGTTAGTGGTGGGGCCTTTCAGGACGAGATAAGGATATCATTAACCTCTCAAGCAACGAAAATAGCCCTGGACGGCTTTGGACGCGGCGCGGCGATGTGGGAAATAATCAAGCAGCGGTGGCTGCTAAACTAGCATAGAAAACCAAATGAGCATCTCTTGGCTTGGCAAATTGATGAGGATATTCGACCACATATCACCCATCTTGGCGCGATGTGGAAGCCACTGTCTCTCGCGAGTGCATCCGGAATTGCTGTCTTTTGGTGGCCTTGGTGGATTCTATAGCGTCAGTGCTCTAGTGACGGGGCTTTTTTTCGCCAGCTGGGAGGATCTCGTGGACAGTGGTGCGGTCGGTTAATTAGATGTGTGATACATGGACGGACAAGGATGAAGTTCTAGTCTGTTCACCGGAACAATGGTGCCTGGAGTTGAAGAGGGAAAGGAACACGACGAGATGATGTCTCAACATCATGTGGTGAATATTGTCAAACTCAGAGTAGCTCAATCTCCCCTTGTTCATCTTTAGGACAGAGCCTAGGGTAGAGACGCCATGGAATGAACCAAGCGACCCAAAGAAGCGCGTTTCATCCGGCATTGTTGTTGTTGATTAGGACAGCTGGTAATTACGAGTCTTGCAAAACCCAAGGGTCCAAACCCTGACATAAATCCCGATACGTTTATTTTATAAAACATTCCAAAACCCACCCACGGAAGCCCAGAACCTTATTCGAAAGGCCCGCCAGCCAAACGCCCATAAACCCGCGGAATTGTTTCATTGGGGGACTTATATTGATTAAGCTAAAACAAAACCAATGTTACATTACCCACAACGCGCAAATAAGCCGGGGGGCCCGGGGGTTTTTGGTAAACTTTCGCCCATGGCCCCCCCGCGACGGGTTTTTGGAATGCCTTATAAGCAAACGATTTATGGGCGGCCTTGACACGTTTCTTGCGACGTCATGCAAGCGCTGGCAGGCCGTCGCCTGATGTGCCGCATTCCAACAAACGACGCGCGGCCATGGTCGCCTTCGGAGGTCTCGGAAATACAAGCAATTTACGCAGCAGCGGTACTGCGGGGACGGGCTACGAGTCGCGGGGGCCTCAACTACGCGTCTGAACCGGCGCGCATATCCCCCCACTCACCCCGGGTGACGCACATGTCCCAGCAGCACCATCACGATTCAGAAACTGCTCCTGCAAGAACGCCGGGATCGACAGCTAATTGATCGGCGTCGGCGACGGCAAGCGTTGCGAACCGGCTACGACCTGCAAGAGGATGTGATAATGGTGTTAAGCGAGCTTTCAAATGAATGGTGCACATGCCTTATAGCTTCAGATTTAAGAAAGCCAAGGATGTGCCTGAGGCGAGGTCTTTTGTGGTAACAAGGCGGTCAACCTTTTTTTTTTTCTTTTACATTCGTTTGCGCTGTGATTATTCACTCTCCCAATTCGAGAACCGTTGCCACTCAGTTTCAGAGCCCACCTAGCTGACTCGAGTAGAGGCCAAAGAAGTTAAACAAATGGGAGATCACAGGCGAGGTAAACTTTAAAACATCCAAGCAATAATTCGTATGTAGGGATCTAGCGACAAGTATTGGTACAGCATGAAGATCATATCAAGAACAAAACGTGTAATGCACCAAACTGCCAAGAACAAGGTTCGACTAGCAATTTGACTGCGTCTCACCCAAGCAAGTATAAGCTCTATATAAGAGATGACAAGTTCCCAATTCAAAGTGGACTTTTTTTACTCTTTGTGATCCAGCCCAGTATACGGAATTAACAAGAGCTAGTTCTCCAGCAATTCCCCATCAGTTTTCAGACTCCAGCAGGTCTCCAGCAGTCTTCTTCTTTTTGCAATTTTCTCTGATATATTCTTTAAAAGAATTCATCGCCTTTCTCGACTCAAGATGCAGTTCAAGTAGACTATCCTGTGCGCTATCGCATTTGCCGGGGCCGCCTTCGCCGCCACCATCCCAGCTGACGCGGGCGCCGCGCCACTGGTCCTTCGCGATTTTATCCTGACCTGTCCACCGTAAGTCAAAACCTATTATAGAAACAAGACTAAAGCCTGAACTGTACACAGGGTGAGACTAACCCAAATGACTGTTTCATATAGTGGCTGCCAGCAGAAGAGTGGCGGTTGTCTATGCCCCGCCAAGTAGGACCTATCGAGTATGACGATGGGGCAAGCCTTTTGACGAAGGAGCGAGTTGGAGTCTCTGGTAAACCTGGTTACAAAATTCACATACGTCAGTTGCTAGTAACGTTTTGGCCTACGCAAGTTTAGCTCGATAGAGCTTTACATTGTGAGGTGATAACGGTCCGTCGGTAGAAAGCAGACTCGGAAAGTGAATAAAACGCCGGAACTCTCATTTTTTCAACTGCCAGTTCATGTCCATGGTCAGTAAATTCATTGATGAGTTATAAAAGGATGGGGTGCATCTGTTAATGGATCGGTCGTTTTGTACGAGCTACCCTGGAGGCAGCCCGAAGGAGTTGAACACAATTTTTCACGGTCTTGGCTCAGAAACACAAGAGTGCGGTCGTATTTCTTAGGCCGAGGCATACCTCCCAGGTCAGATCATCGTATCTAGTACTGGCATTAGTGTATCTGGGGTTGTAGGAGGAAATCAAATATACGTGATGCGAAATAGGGTCCATGGAATGATACCAGAGCCTCAACTCTGTAATGTGATGTTATGAAATATGTCATTAATTGTTATTACACAACACCCGGGCGCGGGTGACAAAGTGAGATTCGTGACGGTGCGTTTCCCAATATCAACCCGCTCGAAGGACTGTCACCTTACCAGGGCCTCTCCGCTCAGGCGCGTTCCTGGTTTTGTGGATTAACCCCTGATAGTCATTTGTCGCTTCTTTGCTTCCCTCGTTCGGTGGACTCGTCACCTTTTTGGCCTTGGTGGTCGCGCCAGGAACTCTTTTTGAGCACACCACAATAAGCGCCTGTGTGCTCATAAACTAAGAGAGTCATGATATTTCCTGTAATTAAGCGCGCAGATCACCGTCTTCCGGGTTTTGATTGGCTTTCTTTCAATGACCACGGGCTCAGGAGAGGAATGCCCATTCGCTTTGCACGTCGTGGACAGGGGTTCAACGCTTTGTTCGCTTGGTTGCCGCTCGAGGACTTGGCAAGCTGTCAACCTAGGTTTCCGTACCACGTAAAAGGATGTTGTCAAAACTCAATTCAGTTTGCATGCATATCCTCTGCCTCTGTATAAGAGGACTACAAATCATTGTCCATTGTCCATCCAGCGATTTCCTGGCTTACTGCGATGTGAATTTTACCATGGCTGCTCTGTAAGGTATACATATCGCACTACAGCTAGACGAAGCTTTGTGAGCCTTGGTCAGTAGCAAGCTTGGTATTGCCATACTCCAAACGCATAGGAGGGGGGCGAGGTGCCTTTGTCTAGGTACTATAGCAAAGAATCCTTCTGACGAGATCAGCTTGGTGGTTTTGACGGCGTGCGCAAACGGCCAAACAAATCACCCTTGCATCCTCGGCACCTTGCCTCATGTTTTTTGAGCAACTTGTTAGGCGAAGCTGCTGAAAGGTCATTGATACTCTGCTCGCTGTTATGACCAAGCTGCCGAATTTGGGTCCATCGGAGGCAAGCAGCATGACCGGCTAACCTATTCTGAATGCTCTTAATACGCAAGCACATTCCGAGGGTTCATTCAAAACAGGTACCCCAGCCTGGGCACATCTGCACTGCGACTTTCCCCGCATTTCGCCATCTCACAACCCCCATTTTCGGCACAACGCCAGTCGGTCATGTTGCTGAACGTCAATATTCCAGCCGTCTTTGCCAAGATAGGACGTGCCTTGGCTGCGGATAGCACCCCATGTCCCCCGCAAAAAAAAACCGTTGGGCTGATCCCCACATTTGGATTAACAACGAGCTTTATATGTCTCTTTGGGAGGACGTAAAACGTATAGGATTTCGTGTCATGTCGCTGTAGCGGCGGTGACAGTTACACCGTACTTTGTAAGAAACAAAACCTGCTTCTCGCAAAGTCATTGTCTTGGGCTCGAATACGGGTAAACGTATAGCTATTTTGTGCCCGAGCAACCGAGGCCTGGACGATGTTGAAGAGGGGACACTAGCAGCATTGTGTCATGTGTCCCCGCCCCTGGGACAGATATAAAAAGGATTGCATAACGATGTAGATCGATAATCCACCGAGTCAGCTCTGCAGATCCAGCACAGCTCTCCAAGGATAAAAAGGGAAGCAGAAGAGAACCAGAACCCAAAAAACAAACCATCCATCTCGCCAACCACCTCAAAAAATGCGTCTCTCAACCTTCCTAGTCCCCGTCGCCAGCATCCTCGGGTTGGCCTGCGCGCAGATCGGCGCCATCAACACCGCCCTCGCCGACATCCGCAACGACGTCGACGCGGTCAAGAACGCCTTCAACGCCGGCACGCCCGCGGGCATCACCTCGTCCTTCACGGAGCTTGACGACTCCATCTCGGCCGCCACGACCGTCGTGAACAACAGCCCTGCCATCGGCCTCCTCGACGCCCTCAGCCTGGCCAACACCATCGGCAGCCTGCAGACCTCCATCGACCAGGCCTTCACCGTCCTCAAGGCCAAAAGGACCGCCGTCGACGCCCTGGGCCTCACCGGCGCCGTTAGGACCTCGCTGGTCGGCCAAAGGTCCGCCGTCGACATGCTCGGTGGCAAGGTCATCTCCAAGGTGCCCGGCATCGTTAAGGGTACCGCCAGGTCGTTTATGGCCCAGCTGGACGCTTCCTACGCCGCGGCTATCGCTGCCTCCTCGTAGAGGAGGAGAATGAATGGGTATCTATAACGTTGAGCTCCACATCTCCGACCCCCCTAAAGTCCGGCCCCTAAAAATATCTACTCAGCCACGTCAACCCTTTGTTTTATTTTATAAATATCTAGACGAATTTTTCACTTTAGAACTTGATTTTTGAAGATTCTTGCTCCAAACCTTCCAATGAAACAGTACACTGAAAATCAGCTTCTTGCTGCCATTTCTGACATAAGAAATGGCAAATCAGTTCACAAAACCTCGCAAAAATGGGGTATTCCTCGGAGTACCCTTCACGATCGTTTAAAGGGGGCCCAGTCAATTCAACAAGCGAAAAGATTTTGTCAAAGGCTTTCACAGGAGCAGGAAACCTATTTGGCAGATTGGGTACTTGCGCAGGCCGCGTTAGGCCTTCCGCCAACGCATCAAGAACTACGCTATTTTGCGGAACGAATTCTTCAGGCCGCCGGAGAAAGAAAAAGCCTTGGGAAACATTGGGTTAGCCGTTTTATAGCCCGATATCCAATTTTGAAAACCCAAAGACCCCGGCGAATAGAAAATGCCCGGGTTAATGGGGCTACAACCGAGGTAATTAAATCTTGGTGGTCCTATTTGAAAAATCCCGTTGTCGATACTATAAAACCGGCCAACCGTTGGAATATGGACGAAACAGGTATAATGGAAGGCAAAGGATCTAATGGCCTGGTGTTAGGGCGTAATAAAATCCGGCCATTACAGCGAAAAGAGCCTGGAACGCGGGGTTGGACGAGCATAATCGAATGTGTATCAGCTACGGGGGCTGTTATACCTCCCCTCGTTATATTTAAGGGGAAAAACGTACAGCAACAATGGTTTCCAGCTGATTTAAGTCCTTTCGATACCTGGCAATTTCATGCAACCGAAAACGGGTGGACAAATAATGAAACAGGTATCGAATGGTTAAAAAAGGTGTTTATTCCGTATACCCAACCTTTAACCCCTGAAAAGCGGTTATTAGTTCTGGATGGCCATGGATCACATATAACGGACGAATTTATGCTTCTTTGCTTGCAAAACAATATTCAACTCCTATATTTACCCCCTCATTCGTCACACGTTCTTCAACCGTTGGATTTATCGGTTTTTGGGCCGTTAAAGGAAGCTTATCGACGTCACCTGGGATTTGTAAACCAGTTTTGCTGTTCAACGGTTGTTGGGAAACGAAACTTTCTACTTTGCTATCGAAAAGCCAGATCAAAAGCATTTATAGCAAAAACCATTCAATCTGGTTGGCGTACGACGGGGTTATGGCCGGTGAACTTGGCAAAACCACTTTTAAACCCTTTTTTGTTAGAAAATAGCAACGCCAACGTCGAAAAAGGTAAAAATAACGGCTTCCAAAGGGATAAAACACCGGAAAGCCCAACCCAAAAAATTAACGACCAGTCTTTACTTATTTGGAAAACCCCTAAAACGACCCGAGATATTCGACTTCAACTACAGGAAATTTCCCGGTCCGAAAAAAGTAACGCCACTTCACGGCTTTTGTTTGCAAAAGTCCAAAAAAGCTTCGAAACCAAGGATATCTTATTGGCTGAAGCTCAGCAAAAAATCAGTTTGTTAAAAGCAAAATTGGAGGCGGTACGGCCGGTCAAAAGGAAAAGGGTGATTCCGGATCCCAACGAGCTTTTGGTCAGCAAAAAAAACGTTTATGAAGCACAGGAAAATAATAGGGACTGTTTAGAAGCTTTGAACGATGGAGAAGAGGTTAGCGAACCGGGAGAGCCTGACAATGATTGTATTATTGTGCGTTGATAGGTTTACATTTAAATCGGTTTATAAAAGGGGTATTTCGTCGTTACATTTTTCAAGGGGGCCGGACTTTAGGGGGGTCGGAGATGTGGAGCCCAACGTTAGACTATGGGTTGGAGATGGAACAAGTGGACGTGGAGGGTGCCTGCTACGTAGCTTAGTGCGTCGATACTCCTTAATCTCAACTCGTGGCATCCAAGTAAATAAACATTACTTTTGAGCGCTGGCCTCGTGTGAATTATGTTCTCAGACAAGTGGCAGATCGAACGCCTATTTCCGGGCTCGCACTTGAGGCAGGGTTTCTCCGTATATCAGAGGTACACATAAATCATGATGTTATTTATCAGATAGTCGCGCTTGAATGAACGACTACATGATTGCCTATCCAATTACCAGGTGTATATTCTAGTCTAGTACAACAAATGGTTGTTATTAAGCGCGGCATTTGCCTACCTAGGTGAGGTAGGCGGGATAATTTGGTTTCGAAACATCTTCAACCTTCTCCCTACGAAATACATTTCCAAAGCCAAAGGTCTGATCCTTGATTATCCACGCGCTTACATATGACCCCTGAGTAAATGTATTCCTGGGCCTAGAATGGAAAAATGCTCAAGTTTATCCTGCGCCTAGACGCTAATTCAAAAACTCCTCAAATAACTATCTCGTCCTTTTCCTGGTAATGGCATTTTATCAGGTTCGTATATTTTTATCCCCCGGCCTTCGGAATCTCAATTCGTTTAAGGCAAGGCCAACCTTCGCAGGTCTCTTCGTTTAGGGGGTCATGTGTACAATTTTATGGTTTCCATGGTTGCTGGAATAAAGCCCTATTTAACTCCTTTAAGAGTATAAAAAGAAAACCCCGGTTCCTCTTTAGGACAATTCAGGGAGCATAAATCGGGGTTCGAAAAGTTCATCTTTCGCAAAGCTTCAGTCACAGGGTCCTACCCATCTCCAATCGAGCAGGGAAATTAGAACTGGAGTCTCCGGTCAATGCTATGACTCGAACAGACCGCCCCCGATCTGGCTCGTGGATCATCCTTCCAGCGGTAAACATACTCCTGCGACTAGGGAAGCGTAGAAAACAATTCAATAAAGTGCAAATATGGACGAGCACGTCTTCCATTGTCTTTTTGTTTCTTGCAGCCTCAGCAGATCATCTCGGCTGCGTAAATGCTTTGCCCACATGGCTTTGCATGAACACCAGCTAGGGGCCAGGAGACGCTAGCCCGCCTGATGATGTTGCAGTAATCATAGTAAATAAGCATTAGTTCTTAATCAGAGTCCCTCCTCGAAGATATGACGGAAGGGAGGTCAATATGGTTTTGTTCAGATTATGTATTTTCTTCCTTTGCCTATAAGGCTAATCTATTTATGGGCTAAACTAACGAGCACGTACATCCGACTAACGGGCACTTATTGGTATCCATTCCGTACCCCGCCCAGTAATACAGTAGGTGTGCAATTTTATTGCAACCTCCAAGGTGGGGGGAGTGGCCCTGTTGGGTTGCAATATTTTTGCACAGGTGCTATAACATTACAAAGACACGTTTTGGGACTTATCCCCAGCCAAACGCCACGCAAATTTGTCCTACTCTGTGTTAAATTTGTAAGCCGAGTTTGGCACAAAAAAAGGAGAAAAAAAAACGGGTTACATCAAGTTATTTCCAGCTTTTATCCCTATAACGCACAACGCATCACGCACAACGCATCACGTCTCGTTAAATTCAATTCCGTAACCGTTACTTTACTATTTTTTTGTATGGCGCCTTTGGTTGTCACGACACCTCGTGTTTGATTTAGCCGAAAATTCTACCCAAAAATACCCAATGCAGATTATCGCTATGTGGACCTGCCAGTGGATATTAGTAAATGCCCGCTAGTGGGATGGAAACGCTCGTTAGTCCGGCCCCTATTTATAGTCCTTTTTTTTCCAAATGATTTAGGTTCAATCTTTTTTGTTGCATGGAGCCGCAGAAATGCGCCTCAGCCACGTTGCCCACCTCGGTACCCTGCTCAGCATCGACGCTTTGGCCGCTCCAACTCTGATAAATCGTTCAGCCTTAGAATCTCAGAGCAACTCCGTCATTCCGCAGCAGACACGCCCAAGCCGATCTGAAAAGGCGGTGCTCCAAAGTTGAAATGCACAGGCTGCGACAATGAGTACTGGACTCAGTCGCGCCTCAGTACTCATTTGAGTGCAACCAAGCACGGTGACATCACGGGCCAGGACCCGCGAGACTGGAGGCAATACGAGATCGATTATGAATATCCCCTCTGAACAGCCCCTCTGCGAGGAAGGGCAGTTCATACTGTCCTTCTCAGGGGGGATGCAAGCGCCCCCAGTGCAGCAAGCGGATGTACAACACTGCTTTGGGGGCATGGTCTAATAATGTGCAAAGGTACCAAACTCCCGAGGAGAAGCAGATAAGTCGCTACTTGCGGTCTGGGAAAATGTATTGAGACTTCGCCAGGCCGCGATCAGTCTTTAATACAATTTCTCTGCGCTGCGAGGTGACTTTGTCGGTGCACCTTATCTGTCGCCGATATCTTCAGGCAGCTGTCCCTGACGTAGAAAGCTTCAGTCCTGTCCAGGGAACGAGGCCTTCTAGCACTTCGTCCTCGGTGCCTGTCTGCGTTGCTGCGGGACCGGACGCCTGGTTGAGCGATGAGGTTGTCAGGGTCGTCGTCGACGCTTGCATAGCCCCCTGCGTTGACTGCGCCGCCTCATTGTTGTCTGTTACTAGTTTTGTGGACGGCACACTCGTAAACAAAATTAGGAAGCGCCTTTCCTTGAGCCCAGAGTAAGGCTTCGGTCTCGGTCTATATATCGTGGCTAGTGAATGCAATCTTTGCCGGCGGCCCTGGGTAGGCGAGGACAAGGCACCTGGTCTTTTGCAGTCGATGGCTTCATTTGGGTTTGTCAAGGGACCATGGAGTTTATAGCAGTCCAAAGCAAGATGCCCCTGTGTTCTCAGGAGGACGTATTGAGGTGTTTGAAGCGCACCTTGCTGTACCTTGAAGAGGAGGGATTCTTTGTGTCAGACGATGTTATTTCCTGTATAAGTATAGTCTAAGAGGAGTTCATTAGATGTCTGGTGACACTAGCAGTTGAACTCGCCCTTTCTTGTCAATTATTTTTATTTTTATTCCAGTAGGCTGATCATCACCGCAGGTCTGTAGCTGGAAAGGAAACAAATGTGTAGCTGAACACGATACCTATCTACCTAGCGTCAGCGAAGATTTAGGGAATCGTTCAAAATTACCTTTCTTGGCAAGCGGAGGGAACTTTTGCTGGAGCCTACACGAGGAATACGGCGCAGGCCGGCCAATCACGGAAATGGTCGGGACGGTGCGCAAAGGAACTTCGAGCCATCCCGTGTCATCCATCACGATGCACACCGAGAGAACATTTAGATACGGGCGGGTCGCGGCCCGCATATTGCATTGTGCCTCACAATTGTGTGGCGGTGACCGTCTTGGGCCAAAACGGCAAGAGTTGGTGGTCAGCGGCTTATAGCTGACGGTCAGCTCCCGCCACTTCTGGGCATAAAACTAGACTCTAGTGAAGCAAGGCTCCTTTACGCCTTTTAGGATGAGCCCACGTCAGCGCACCAATGACCACAAACGTGACTCTTACAGCCCTAAACAGGTCGATTTGGGGTTGCACATAAGCGGTATTGGTTCTGGTCCGTTGGCACCGGGTTGCCTTTCCGAATTTCCTGCAGCCTAGGCGAGTTTGTGGATAAGCTCATACGTGATGACCAGGTTGGTGATGTCCATTCACGTCATTTTCATGCGGAAGGACCGACAAATTATAGAGGCAAACCCGATATTCTACCAGCTGACAAACAGCCTTTGATGAGTCTATTCCAACGCAGAGTGATCCGCGTAGACAAAAGGGGCAGAGCATATTCCGGATGTGGCTGAAGGGTCAGAAGGTGCATATAATGTCCCCATTTGGACTTATTATGGCACTCTGAACCTCGAGGCAGAGTGATGACCAGAGAGGTGATGGAATCCAAGCGGCTCAAATAGAATCATTCAAATATTTCCTTTTCAACACTATAAAAGAGAGGGGTCAAGCCCAGAGAGAAAACGAGACAGAGTTGCCAAGTATTGGCATTGGCATTGGCCTTATCGTCTTCACCTCATACTCCGCAAACTCAATTACACCGCTCGCTCTGTATAACTGAAGCTTCATTGAACTTCAAGCTTGTGTCACAATGTCTGGGATCCCCATTCTTCCTCCCACCGGTGAGCCTGCCGAGTACAACAACAACTACATTCTTTACTGGAACAACCTCGCCCTGGACTTGAACCGACTGTCTCACTCCCTGGCAGCAAACCCCCAAGTTGGCCCCGCTGCCTCGTCCCGGGTGCTTGGTGTCTTGCACCTTGCCATCCATGACGCCTTTTTCGCCATCCACCCTCCGGCTGACGAGGCCTTCACTCCATACCTCCCTGAGCTGCCACCCCACGATGGCTTGACTGAAGCACGCACCGCCGTAGCAGCTGCCGCCATCACCGTCCTTGAGGCTCTGTACACGACACCCTCGCCAAGCATCGCCAGGAAAACGACCTTTGCCCTGAGGCAGATGATCAGCCAGTCCATTGATCGCTTCTCCAACCTGGATGCCAGACTTCCCGAGTACCAATTCGGCGCCAGCATTGCCAGGGCCATCATCGCGCTTCTCATTCCTCCCAGCGACCCCGGCGTCGGCCAGGGTGCTTACCGCCCCAAGGACGGTCCCTACAAGTTCCGCCCCGAGCCCAACCACCCAGTCAGGCTGATCCCCATTGACCCCAACAACCCCAATGGTCCCAAGCAGGCCGTGGCCGAGTCATATGCCCCCTTTTATGGCAACGCCAGACGGTTCGCCGTCCAGACTGACAACCACCTCCTCGCCGACCCCCCGGCTGGTGCCGAACGAGAGGACCCCGTCGAGGACATCGACTCGCTGCTCTACGCGATCCGCTCGGGCGCCCTCCCGGACGACAACCGCAACCGCCGCAGCCCGGCGCAGTCGGTCACGGGATACTTTTGGGCCTACGACGGCACCAACCTGATCGGCACCCCGCCGCGTCTGTACAACCAGATGCTGCGCAAGCTCGCCTTTGATCGCCGCCCGGACCAGTCCGACATCAGCAGCGACGCCAACACGGCCGACTTTGCCCGGCTGTTCGCCCTCTGCAATGCCGCCATGAGCGACGCCGGCGTCTTTGCCTGGCGCGAAAAGTACACCTTTGAGTTCTGGCGGCCCCTGAGCGGCATCCGCGAGCACCCCTCCGGTCTGGGCGACCCCTTCTTCCAGACCGTCGGCAGCCCCGAGACCAACAACAACGGCATCAACTTCAAGCCCCCCTTCCCCGCCTACCCGTCCGGCCACGCCACCTTTGGCGGCGCCACCTTCCAGATGGCCCGTCTGTACTACAAGCAGCGCGACAACCTCGACTTCCCCGACGACGGCGCCGACGACATCTCCATCGAGTTCGTGTCGGACGAGCTCAACGGCATCAACCGGGACCTGCGGGAGGACTACGACGCGTCGCGCCCCATCACGGAGCAGGTCGGGACGGTGCGCACGCGCGTGCCCGTCAGGTTCGAGTCGCTGTGGTCGTGCATCCACGACAATGCGCTCTCGCGCGTCTTTTTGGGCGTGCACTGGCGCTTCGACGCCTTTGCCGCCCAGGACGTCCTGGTGCCCAACCCGAACCAGGAGCCCAGCGAGGGGCCGTACCAGCTCAACCCGGACGGGTCGGACAAGTACAAGCCCGCGGCCGAGGTGAAGTACGAGGCGCGCGCCACCAGGTTCGACAGGGAGGGCTTGTTCCCCATCGGCGGTGTGCCGCTCGGCCTGGGCATCGCGGACGAGATCTTTGCCGCGAACCTCAAGCCTACGCCCGAGGAGGCCCAGCCTGGCGGTGCGGGTGTGAGCCAGACTCAGTGGCTGAAGGACCAAGTTAAGCAAAAGACGCTGGATGGAGCCAACGGATCCAATGGGACCAAGTAAGAAGCAAAGGTGTCAGTGGTTTAACTTGTTAGTATGGTGTCTTTGATGCCACAGTATATGGCTCCCGTACACGGCTGTGGCCGTTTGGGGGGCAGCCAAAGCAGAAAGGCCTGGTTGATTTCTTTGTAAATAATCTATTTAGAACAAAAGCAGTCACCCCTGCTAAAACGTTGAATAGATGCTTTCGAACTACTTCTCTCTTGCTCTCCAAATTCAATTTAGCCATACTGTGCTAACCTAAGTACACAGTCAAGTTGGTATTTGGCCAAGCTTCATTGTGACCTTCGGCTATGAAATTACTTTGTTAGAATGGGCTTGGAGCCAGTCCAAAGCTTTGAGACCTATGGTAAGCCAACAAAGCATTTGATGGCAGTAGTTACGCCTGATATGTATTCTGTGCATTGATTGTAATGGATGAATCAAGCCACGAGTGTACACACACCTCAGAGCCCATCATACTCCACACGCCTATCCTTGTTATAGGGTAAGCCAACCACCTTACAACTGTTAGCCCTACTCTTTTATAGGCAAAATAAAAGTCACATGCTACGGTAATTATTCAGGGATGCGTGCACCAGCACCAATCCACACAGAGTTGAAGACATGCCGCGCTCACACAAACACAATGACACCAACGAGCAACGAACGGTTCACAAACTGGTCTGCGCATAAAGATTCGGCTTGAAATGAACAATTAATACAAATTATTATAATATCTCTTTATTACTCATACAAAGGCAATCCATCGCGCCTTAGAAGTAAGGGCAGTGCATTGCACGTGCATTTATCCAACAACATTAGGGATCCAACCGGAATGCGCTAGTCACTGCTGTTCAACCCAATGCCCTGCTCTTACAAAGCCATTGAACAACGATGGGAAAACGCGGCTACCAAGCAGCTAGGGATACCCAGGATCGAACCCCCGTCTCTGCTATCATGCCGGTTGCGCAGCTGTCGATTGCGCGGCAGGTAGTCTCAAGGCATCGAATTTTGACCCTTTTTCCTTGTCCGGGTTTGCAACCCACCTCCGCTCGTGATACTTGGCGAACGGGCAAACCTGGATCCATCCCTCCACGTTACTCCAAGGGAGACTGTCTATTATTGCGTGTCCCTGCTCGTCCGGGAAATTGTTCGGAATGCGTCTCCTTTTGTACATGGACTTGACTATGCCGAATGGAACGCAGTCGAGCCCCTCGACATTGATGCGGTAAACATAGGAACATAGTTGAAGGCTAGGTTTATGACTCTTGGCGTATTCTTTAGCATGTGGTACGGATTTTGCCACCGACACGTACGTCAAGTCGATCTGGTCATTCGATGGCGTGTATGGATTCTTTCCATCAGAAAACCCTGATTTGAAGACTTGTTGAGGACTGCGCCAGTCGCCGCGGTAAACTAGTCCTTTTTTACACTCCTCAAAGGTGGCTGAGGTTTGGCCTAGAAACGACAGCAGAATTGAACTGTGAACCAGCCAAGAGCGAAGCATGTTTGCGGTTGGGTACTGCTGAAATGTACGGGCTTCCAAAGAGTCGAAATGGAGTTCCACTTGTATAGGTAAAGAGACCAAAACCTAAAGGACTATGAGAAATCGATGGTGGTGATAAAAATACCTAGTTGAGAACTTTGATATAAAAGGTTATTTGGCTGATGTTAATTTACGGCTATGCCAGCTTGGGTGGTTTTGCAACAAGGCTCCGAATCCCTGTTCATTATTAATTGCATTGATGGCGGAAAACAAAAGTTATAAATGACAAAGACCATGACTTGCCCAAGAGGCCAATCCATACATTGACTAAATCGCTGTCCTAGCTCGTAGCAAACTTCAGTATCCCGGCCGATGTACATAATTACGCTTGAATAGATATATTCGTGGACGTAGAATGGAAACCTATTCAAATTAACCCTGCACTTACGCGTAACTTCCAGAGCCCCATCAAATACCTACGTCATCCTCGTTCCTGGTGTTAGCATTTTATTAGGTATTCTACATAGTTTTGTCCCCGGACTACGCAATTCGAATTGGCTTCAAAAGAAAAACAATGCCAATCCTCGCCGGTAAATTTACTAGGGGTAGTTGTGTAGTCTAAAGGCCAGGGCTTTCTCTATAATATGTTTGGAAACTCTGTGGTTGTCGAAGATGATTATTTATTCGTCCAATATAGTCAGGATTTTGTCCAATTTATTGAATATTTGCATAACTATCTGTTGGTCAAAGAGCAGCTGCTTGACAGAAGGGTAAAGCGATGCAAGCCCTTCTCCACCATGTCGGCAACGCCGACATGGTGGCTCTTGATTGCAACGACCTCCCGGTAGGGAGAATCACTATCAACGCTGCAACAAACGCATGACTAAGCCAAAGAGTATTTTTAAGGTCTTTAAAATAAGCGTCAAGCTCCACATGCTCGACGTCCAAAGATAGAAACATATATTATCAATGCTTGTCGTAAGGGTGGAGCAAACTTGTCTTTCGCTTTTGGAACGCCGACACTGACACCATTTTCGCCGTCGTCAAGGGGATTGAGGCAACTCCACCCGCGATAACATCACCGGCCTTAATCCCAGTTTTCGAGGCTCCATTGTCCAGTGAAGACGGATGCCATTATTGCGTTTATGACGATGCTTTCCAGTGTTGCATTAGCGAGGCTCCCTGCCCAGACGAGTTGGAGGAAATAAAACACAAAGTCAGGTGTTAATGATGGAGGATGGCAATGGAAGAATCGTTTAAGAACGATACACATTTCCATCCTTTTGCAAATCAAATTACCAGCATTGCATAAAGATATCAAGGCCAACCAGGAACAGATGTGAATCTTGCTCTTAGCGGTGGATGACGCTGTTCGTATCGTTGTATAACGCTCGGCGTTTCTTGTTGGGTATCTCTGAGCAAAGAATTTGGTTCTGAAGATTTTCTCGCCAGCCAACACTTGTATTAGACTAAAGTCGCTGTTACAGTCCCCTTTTGAGGTGAAGTATAGCAGAAACTCACAGGCCGCTCACATTATCACTTGAGTCACCAGCGATTTGAGCATACTACCTGTCCTTAGGGATCCTGCTGAAAGCTATGATTGATGCGTTTAGGCGTCTCCGTATTGCATTAGGCAGTACAGAGGCAAGGCACGAACAATATTGAACCGGTCCGCCCTTGAGTGCCATGCTTAGGTAGGTACCTACGGAACTGCGAAGAAGCTGGCTGAGCAATGTTTGTCCGGCTGGTTGAGATCATCACTTCCATTAGGTGGTCTAACAAAGCTCGGCAAAAATCTACTTGGTACCGAAGGTGGGGATGTCAGCCTGCGCAGGTTTTCCGCGTTGCAGCCGTTGCTGCAGACTGTGTGACACAAACACTCCGAAAATGCATGGCGTTGACTGCTAAGCCTCCAATTTTTAGTTTGTCGCCTTATTTTACATGCATGCACATGCTGCATCTTCATCTACGAGCTGTGCGGACCATCGCCCGTCACATGTGCCAGACGTCCATTTCGTATTTGGGTACGTCCCCCCACTTTCGCCATCCTTCTTCTACTCAAGGCTCCTCAGCTCACCTGGCCGTCCCCTCAGCCCAAGTTCTACAAAGCAACGGAATAATTGAGCCCGCTCACAAACGCCGCAAGAAAAAAAAAAAAAAAAATCAACGCATCACCTCGGCGACATGGACTTTCTCAATTCAATCACCAACTGCTTTGGCAGCACAGCACGCGACAATCACGCCCCCGATGACCACGAGAAACCACGCCGCGACCCCAAACCCGTCCGCTCGGCCAAGGACATCTCAAAGGACGTCATTCAACTCCTGCGCGTGGCCGAGAAAAATGGCCCCACCTTGCGACGCCAAGTCAACGACGCGGTCGGCGAACAAGGCTGGACGGAGAGTATCGCGCGGGCCATCGTTGCAGGCCTGGAGGCGCTCATCAAGCAAGGCCGGGACAAGATCGGCCCCGTTCTGGGAGATTTTATCGACAAGGCCGAGGATGCCGCCAAGGCTGTCTTTGCCTTTCCGCACCAACACCCGTACCTCACGGCTGGCTTTGCCACCATTGTCGCGGTTGGCGTGCTGGTGCTCGTGGCGCCGTGGGCGGTGGAGGCTCTTGGCCTTGCCGAAATGGGGCCCGTTGCTGGTAAGGATGCATTTTTTTGTCGTGGCAATGATACGTCTGGGCATCTTTTGTTCAAATGTGCGACGGCTGACGCAGTGTCAGATTCATTCGCGGCCTGGTGGCAGTTCACCTATGCTGGATTTGTTCCCAAAAACTCGTTATTTAGTTTCTTTCAGAGGCTTGGCATGATCTGGGGACAGTGATGACCGACTTGATCATCTTCCGTGATTCCGGCGAAGCGTGTATCGGTGCCTGATATCTAGGAGATCACTGCTTGAAAGAATAGAAGTCGGACAGGGAAAATGCGGGAACTGACTCTTCAGAAGTGACGATTAAACGCAAAGCATCGAGTGATTGAGTGTCTTGTTCGCTAGGGAATAGGGTTTTATTTAATTTGGGACGTTTACAAAGAAAGATTGACCAAGAACTCAAATTCCGGAAACATTTCTTGTCCGGTTAGCCAAAGGGGAACACCATTACGTTTTGCTACTTGCTGGTTTTCCTTGTTCTCTTTCGGAGGACGAGGTCCCTCAGAATGCTATCCAGGTATTAGCGCCCCGCACCTTGAGTCCTTGACCACTATGCCGGTTTGGCGACAGGCTTGGGAGGGGGGCGGTCTTTCGCTTAGCGTCGTAACCAACGCTTGGAAAAACTCGAAGCTCCTGGCCCAACGGAACCCAGCCCCAGTAAGCCACCAATTGGCACTTCTTAACCTTGACTTGAATTACGCTGCCGTTCTCGCGCCGAAGCTCAAATATGCCAGAATCATCCGGCGTCTCTTGGCCAATAATATGGTTTGGGTTCCGACCGCCAGCCTCGTACAGACCCATGAAACAATCGCCCTTCTTACCAGCCAACACTGGGGCGGTATGGGTTGCCGCGATAACGATGGCAAAGATAGATCGGAATTGCATATTTAAAATGCGATCAAAAGTTTGTTCAGAGTCGTGAATATGAGTTGGAAAAGGAAATAATAGGATGTGAACAAGTATGATAGGTATGCCAGTCAAGTCTAGGGTTGTATTCAAAAATTGGTAATTAGATACCTAGGCAAAGGCCATCGCTTCTCTTATACTGCAATTCCTCATCTATGACATGGTTGTCTCAATGGGGGATGCCGGGCCGACTGCGGTCATATCGCGGAGGTATAAAAACCAGGTTCCGCCTTTGATGCTATGGTTCACCCTGTTGCCTGCTGATGCTGAAAATTTTGCCATAAAGAGGTTAAAATAGCACTGGTTGGCATCTTTGCAAAAGCAGAGCAACACTTTTGTCTTTGGCAGCAACGATGGAAACAAATATGCATGAGGTTGCCTTTTCCCAGCCGTAATTGATAAAGAAGCTTAGTTCTGCTGTTAAACTTCGTTTAGGGTGTGATTTCCTCGCTGTTGCTTGATTATTTAACCGTCCCAAAAAGGTAAAAATCGATGGCTTTAACCGTTTTTGGTAGCCAAGAAATGCCAAAATTATATTAGCCGGGTACGCCTGGCAAAAATGGGTTAAAACATTTTTTTTTTTAAAAATGGATTAAAAAAATGCCAAATTTTCGTTTAAATACTTTTTTGGGCGAATTGTTAACTTATATAAAACGCAAAATTAAGTTGCGTTTTTCGTCGTTAAAATTTTTTTAAAAAAAATAGGCGGTTAACAAAATGCAGCAAAATAAATAAACGCAATTTACAAATCGATTTTTTAAGTTTTACTTTTGCGTAAAAAATATTTCCAAAAATATTTTTATTTTTATTATAATGATAAAATACCGCCTCATTGGGAAAGTAATTAAACAAGAGCGAGGAAATTACACTTTTAGCACCATTTATTCGGTTATGGCTTTAATATTTGGGCTGATATTCGCCTAATAACGTAAATCGGCAGCTTATATATAACGCAGCTCGCTATTTTTAATGCCTTTACGCCCTAACTCGACTGGACATCTCGCATAGGATATGGGTGTGTATTTAACTCCCTTTGACCCTAGTACTAATCTTCAAGTTGGTCGGGATATGCCACCAATGAAGCGCACACGTTCGTTGCCTTCCCATTCAAGTCACAGGCGAGTTTGACTATGTGTCCTGTTACAGGGTAGGTCAACGACCTTGGAACAGGTGAGCACCCGAAACGAGTTCATTACTATCGCTAAAGGGAAAAAATGAGGTAAAAGGAAGAAGATCTTGGCACCCCTTTTTCCCCATATACCTAGGTAGGTATATATCAGTAGATAATACAAGTCACGTGATCCCTGCTATCACAACCACCCAAACGTACGTGCAACCAGCACGAAATCCACACAGGTCCACATCAAGTTGGCATGTATCTATGCATGCTGGGTTGCGTGGTAGGTCATGTTCCCATCTTGCGAAATCGAAACGCTATGTGGGCTTCTCTCATGTACCTCGTATAGGCTTGCCTCTGGGTTGTCTATCCATAGAGCTAACCAAATTTCGCTTCATCTTGATTTTACTTGATGCGCCAGCCTGGCCAGTCTACTAAGATCCATCACTTTATGCTCCAGCTCTGGTATTGGTCATGGGTGACGGGGCTGCAAACTGCCGTGCCACCCTCCATTAGGCGAGGACCGCGGGGTGGCTCATAGCTTTGGGGCACACTGGTGAATTTGGGAAGCGGTATCGCCAATCAGGGTCGTCGCCAATATCTGATGCGCTGGACCAAAACGGTCAGCGAATTACAGTTGCTGCTGAATCAGATTGCAACGATGTACTGTGCGGCTTGCTGCAGATATACACGTCACTTTGCAAACTAACATGGATTTCGTAATGTTGATGGGTTTTATTTGTGGAAGGGAAAAACAGTCAGAAGCTTGTCACACGTGATAGGCTGCACGGCTACGCAGGCATTTCAGGCGCGTTTGGCCGCCACCTTGGGAGTTAGCTGAACACGAGATCATGCATTCCTCACCGTGAGATCACAAAGCTTACTTTGCCGCATTTTTCACGCCGCTGCCATACGGTTGCCCCCCACCCCCATATGTGCGGTCGGCGGTTGCATGGGTGGGCAAACAAAAGCAGGCCTAGATGTCATCGAGTACCTAGGTACTTTACTTATTAACGCGCGCTAGATCGAATCACAGAAGAGGTTGGCGGAACTGGTCATGCTTTGTAAATCCGATGACCCAAATCTTTGTGGTCTAGCGCATAATAAATCACAAGGAAGAAACTGAACAAACAGCAAGATAATGCTACTCGGCGGCTTCGGCGAGGATCCCTTTTGCCCATTTTATTGATGAATGGTGCCAGTCGGAACGGAAGTCGTTGTATGCTGTCACATTTTTCGCCAATGGGAACAAGCCTCTCAACCAATGTTCGGAAACATGTGCCCCCACCAAAGTTTGGTGGGTGCTGGTTCAGTGCTCATTTGTCCCGGCTGAATAGATTGGCCACTAACCCGTGGCCTACTCGACTGTTGCTGCGAAAGAACATCCCTAGGGGTACTCTTCCAAGTGATTTTGTTGACAACATACATACCTAGGCTAATATTTAATGGTCAGACCTTGCTTTCTTAAACATTTGACATGCCCTTCTTACCATCACAACCATCCATTGACACCAAATCGAGTTCTTCGCCAACCTAGCAGTTCAAAATAGAAACCAGCCACGCCAGCAAGTTCGGCCGCATAGGTATACTATCAATTTGACCGAATGCGCGACTATACACCAACCAATTTTCGTAACGACAAGCCAGAATGTATTCGTGGACGCGATAAAACCTGTAACGAATGCAATGGAGTAATTAGCGACCTTTGCACCGAGCCGTGTGGTTAAGACCACGAAATTTACGAGGATGGGTCGACAGTGACCGTTGTTAGCGGTGGGAAGTGCATGATTTGCGCATATCCCAGCCCCCCTTGATTAGACCTCATCTTCAAAGGTTGTGACAGAAAATATCATGGACTTGCGCCAGGCATACTGATCACTGACTTTGTTTCATTCTTGCAGGAAATCTTCAATTATCCTACGAACCGAGGCGCCGACACGTCCGCGGGTTTCGATATGTCGGGATGTTGCCATTCGCATGATCAACGGCAAAAGGCGGTCGGCTCCCAAGGCCATAGTAATCATGGAACTCTCGGATAGACTGGTTGACTTGGACCTGGATATACTTGGTCGTGGTAATGATCTCCAGATCGGTGGCTAGGGCGATCATAGTAACCGGGAGTTGATTCTTTTCTGCGAGGTGTGCGCTTTCCGGTTCGTAGTCATTGTGGAATAGGTCAAAACAAATCATTGTACGCGTTTCCCACCTCTCCTTGGCCAGGAATAAAGGGGTCAAGCCGGTTGGTAAGTTGTTTCGTTGACTAAGGTACTCGGTGGCCATTGAGATAATTTCGTTCGGAGAGTCCCACGCCTTTGACCAAGATGGACTTTTTTTGTGTACTGCAACGCAGATCCGCATCGGTGAATGCGCTTGAGCCATGGTCGTAATCGAGAGAAGCAGTGCTGATTTTGTGAGATAGTGCGGTCTTTGTTGGTTCGAGGTCCTTTAGTTAATACTGTCCGATCGCAGAGGGTTTAGTGATGGATCTGCCTTGAAACCAAAATTCAAGAGAGTTGATCTGCTTAATTTCAAATGCGTCACGCACTGTATTATATTCCGAATGGCGGCACAATGAATACCTAAGCAGTGAAATTGTGAGGCAAGGGAGAAGAGAAAACAACCGCCTTGACGGCGGGCGTGGGCCGGGTTTTTAGGTACACTGGTGATGGATGACTAAACATGGAGTGAGCAGCGCCGTAAACCGGCATGCAACCAACCGCCAGGGCAGGGTAGTGCTCGCCCCCATCTCACCCTCACCGCTGTGCTGTTGTGTCACAACCAACTCGCCACGGGTTGATGGATGCGCACGAGCTGATTGGCCGTGTGGGCTCCCTGCGCGAACGAAACACGATCAAACTGGTTGAAGATTCGCGGGGTCAATCGGTTCGCGTAAAGACCTGGTCGGAAACAATTGGAAATACGATGCACGTTGTCACTGGTCAGGATCCCCTATCGCGCGCCGAGCATCGAGATCAAGCGTCCGAGCGGCGATAGCGAAGAGGCTCAAAGGCAACTGGCTGTTGGGCAATATACACATTGGAATATGCTACAACTTTTGGCCTCAACCAAGATTGACGGTCATCTTTTAATATTGGAAGGACTAACTTCTTCCGCGGGGATGTTCGTCAATGATTGACAATAAAGATAGTCCGGGGTGTGCGCGTGTTAACCATCGTGTGTCCAAGTTTGGCGCCCGGGGAAAAGTGCCCCCTGAACCGGCGACCAGCGCCAGCCAAAAATGGTGGCCATTTGCCGTGGAACTTGCACTTTAACTGTAGGAGCATCTCTTTCACCTTGGTTTGTAACTGTCTGTAACAAGCCGCCAAAAAAACCTGCCCTGACTCAAAATCCAGTGCTAATCTCTCAAGGCAGCTGCACGAAGATTTCCGTTTTGTTTTTTTTCTATTCTATTTTCCTCCCAGAACCGTGTTCAAAACCAACTAGAAGTTAGTAATTGCCTCGGCGGCACGAAGCGCTTTCTCCATGAACGGGAAAGGGGGATGTTTCATAGAGACGGTTCCATGTTTTGTAACCATGTGTTACATATTCCCTAGGCTAATCATAGCTCTAGTGTACCAGCAGCGCGACGTTTTTTTGGGTTAGCCACATTGTGGACAAGGGTTGGTTGTCTGAGACTCTGGCAGCCAAAAAGTCCCCGTCCTGTTCCAATCTTGCTGCATTGATTCGGGGCGAGGAGACTGACGCCAGCGACGTGTTCTGAAACTTTTCAGACCCTGACATGGCGGCACCCTGAGACAATCAATTATATCTTGGCTTTCATGAGCCTGGGTGGTCTTTCATGTCAACGCTTCCATTGAAAATGCGGAGCAAGATAAGTTCCCAGTGCGTCTGTTCGTTGACGTGGTTGAACCGCTAGACGCAGTCATGGTTATGTCGGAAATAACTGCAATCTTAACGCGACCTTGCAGCCTCCTTCACATGATTGCTTGTTGCCTTGCGGGCTATTTCCTGTGCGTTTATCATCGCCCTTGACGGCCATCTTGGCTGACAGCAATGAATTTCCCGCCGGCGTCTTCGCTACGGCCATAGTATGAGCTCACTCCGCTATGAGCACGCAGCGGCTCCCAAAGAACTCAGGATAATCCGCCCACACGCCCCATATCCCATTCTAGACATTGTAATGGAGGGATGGTAGGGCGTCAGGGTGGCAAGCATCACCAGATTCATGGAGTTAGCTGGTTGTTTGCCAACAACAAGATGGAGATGAAGGACACCACATGTTGTAGTCCCTCGCGACAGCATGAAGTACAGCCAGTCACCATGTCAAATATGGGGGCGAGCAAAGTCAAGCTGGGAGAGATTTTGCCGAGGTCTAGGTACTAGGCTGTGAAAATGAGGTAAGAGATACTTGGCAGAAGGCAAACGGGGATGGTTGCCAAGGTGGCCAGCATCCAAATGCTCACGCAATTTATTGTTGATCAGAGTTTTAAACTACTCATCAAATGCAAAGTCTGAGCTCAGCACGACTTAGGGGCCATTATGATGTACCCAACAAAAATGGTCTTGTTATCGCTTGGCAGATCATAAAGTCAGACTGGGAGTAAGATCTTGGTTTCCCACCTTCATGGTCAGGGGAGAAAGATTAAGAAAACATCAGGGACGCCCTCCAGCAGCGGGATGCTAAGCAGATGTCAGATATTGGAAGTCAGCTTACAACAACCTTTTGTAAGCTGACAAGAAGAAAAGCCTCGGCTAAGAGCATAGCTCCGAGCCTTCTGAATTGTTGTCACTGTGTTTTCTGGAAGCTTCAAAAATCCATAAATACATGCGACCCGTAAAGGGTGACTGGTAATGGCTCCTCGTGAGCCTCTCAATACCAAATTACATCGACTCTGAGAGACCAAACATCAGCATTTATCATTCGCTACGACGGTAATCAACAGTTCAACACCAGCAGGGCAATTCAGCAAAACAAGCAACCATGTCCAGCAAACTCCATTCAGACCTTGCTCACCACCCAAAGTCCCCAAAGACTATGAGGGCAGTGATATTTGTGGGCCTCGGCGAGGTCGAGACGCGCGACGTGCCCTTCCCGGAGATCGAGGAGCCAGAGGACGTCATCCTCCGCATCACGACCTCGGCGGTCTGCGGCAGTGATCTTCACAACTACCGTGGCTATTTTGGCCCGCCAAAGTTTCCCTATCCCATCGGTCACGAAGCAGTCGGGGTCGTTTATAAAGTCGGCCCTGCGGTCGACAGCTTCAAGGTTGGTGATCGTGTCATCACCGCCATACCAGACGATCGCCCCATCACGACAAAGAATGCATTTACTTCGCCAGGGCTTGACCTACTTTTAGGAGGAGAATTTGGCACACAAGGTGAGCATCCAGCGTACACTTCTTTTTTTTCCTTTTATTTCCTCTTGGGGTCACACACCTGGCTTACCTCTCTTAGCCGAATACATGCGCATACCGTTTGCGGACAGCTCCTTAATTCCCATTCCCAATCGAATTTCCGACAAGGAGTGGATCATGGTCAGCGACGCCTTTGCCACGGCATGGCAAGGGCTGGACTGGGCTGGGTTCCAACCCGGAGATTCCGTGGCTGTTTTTGGAGCCGGCCCGGTTGGTCTCATGGCCGCATACAGCGCTTCCCTCCGCGGCGCGTCCAGGATCTACATTGTCGACCACAACCAGCAGCGGCTGGACAAGGCGCTCGAAATTGGATCCGCCGTGATTCCGATCAACTTCCTGACCGAAAAGGCCAGCGACCAAATACTCAAGACAAGCCCCGGCGGCGTCAACCGCGCCATCGACTGCGTAGGCCAGGAGGGGGTTAACCAAAAGCTGAAGATCGAATGGGACTACGTCCTACGCGAATGCATCCGCGTGACCACGACGGGCGGTGGCATCGGGCTGGTGGGCGCCTACGTCAAGTTCGCCAAGTCGGAGGGCGTGCCAAACGCCGATGAGGTTCCGGCGGAGCTCAGCGTCCCGGTGGCGGAGCTTTTTGCAAAACAGCTCTCCGTCAAGGCGGGCACCATGGACCCGACGCGAACTGCCCGGCAGATGGTGAGTTTGGTGGAGAACGGGCGCGCCAAGCCCTCGTTCGTCATCGACGAGGGTCCGTTCGATCTGGACCAGGCGCCTCAGCTGTATCGCCGCTTCAACGAAGGCAAGATCATCAAGGTTTTGTTCAGGGGCGCGCCTAGACCAGAGGAGTGGGAGCAGTGTGGCGAGAAAGGTGCGCCGGAGGGACACGTCAACGGTCATAATGTTTAGGAATTTGCGCATTGAGGAGGTAGTACATTATTTCGAAGGATACAAACCCATGCCTTTTTATTATCCGCGACAAATTTGGACGATTCAATCTCTGGAATTTAGGACGAAATTGGAAATATGGACTGTTAGGGTACAACAAAAAACTGCAATCCGCAATCCCTTTGCTGGCTCCCTCACTACCTTGACATAATTATCAACTGCTGTCAAGATTTACAAACCTGGCTTGTTCAATTCCCCTTGGGCCTTCCTCCGGCTAGCCATGTGAGAGTTTTCAGAGACTTGTCCGTGTCTTTGCTGCTTTTCTTCTTTTCCGACTTGGGCCGCCCCGCTGCTCCTGAAGGTGCCGTAGGTGCCTTAGCCTGCGCCCTGGAACTTGTCACGGCCTGTTCCGCTGCGTTGGCATTTTGTTTGGCCACCTCTTCGGCATTCGCTGCTGCTTTTTTCTGCGCATACTCTAGGGCATTAACGTGGTCGGACTCCTTCCTCGAGTGTCTCGTCTTTTTGCGCTCGCTGCTTCCTGATGACGACTTTTTGGGACGCGACGGACCTGCCGTTCCTGCAGCCCATTGCATGAAACTGCTAGGCTTCCCCACCCGAGGCTTTTTTGAATTCTTGCTCTTACTGTCGACTGTTTTGGTGCCATCGGCAAACTGGACATGCTTGGGAGTCTTGCTGGGCCCTGTTTGTGTTTGGCTGGCGTCGCTGTAGTAGCCATCTTCCTCGCTGTCGGAGTCGCTTTCGCTCTCACTCTCGGAGCTTGATTCGCTGGAGGAACTCCCGTCGCGGCGCGTCAGACGGCTCGCACTTGGAATCGACACAGATGTCCAGATGTGGTGCTGTTCAGAGGCGGATGGCCCGCCCAATGTGTCAACGGTGTGCTTCCCACGCTCTGACCTACGGGGCAAAAGCTGAGCATTTGGGTCGCTTGTGGGCCTGGCTCCTTGCCACGGTTGGGGGTTGGACAAAAATTCGCTGCCGTCAGTCGGAGCGATGCTATTGAATGGCAAAGGCGCGCCTATGGTGTTTTGGCATGTACCAAGGAGCAGAACGAGGAGAGAGCTAAGGCGTGTCATTTTGGAAATGTTCATCTTTCAAGTGGATAGCTGTGGATGTTTGGTATGATCTTGGTAACCTTGTTCGTGTGAAGGAATGAAAACGACGTTAATCGGATGGTGAAACCTATTGTATTGAAAATTTCTGTTGCAAGTAATGGGCCAATACAGCTGGTATTTGTACAACTCTATCTGTCTCAACAGCGACTTTACCATGTCTTGAACATTCTTGCAAAGGTCCAGTAATTGCCTAGCTAGCCTACCCCCCTAGTTTGACTTGACAATCACCGAATATGGGGTAACGTTGGGCTCCACATCTCCGACCCCCCTAAAGTCCGGCCCCCTTGAAAAATGTAACGACGAAATACCCCTTTTATAAACCGATTTAAATGTAAACCTATCAACGCACAATAATACAATCATTGTCAGGCTCTCCCGGTTCGCTAACCTCTTCTCCATCGTTCAAAGCTTCTAAACAGTCCCTATTATTTTCCTGTGCTTCATAAACGTTTTTTTTGCTGACCAAAAGCTCGTTGGGATCCGGAATCACCCTTTTCCTTTTGACCGGCCGTACCGCCTCCAATTTTGCTTTTAACAAACTGATTTTTTGCTGAGCTTCAGCCAATAAGATATCCTTGGTTTCGAAGCTTTTTTGGACTTTTGCAAACAAAAGCCGTGAAGTGGCGTTACTTTTTTCGGACCGGGAAATTTCCTGTAGTTGAAGTCGAATATCTCGGGTCGTTTTAGGGGTTTTCCAAATAAGTAAAGACTGGTCGTTAATTTTTTGGGTTGGATTTTCCGGTGTTTTATCCCTTTGGAAGCCGTTATTTTTACCTTTTTCGACGTTGGCGTTGCTATTTTCTAATAAAAAAGGGTTTAAAAGTGGTTTTGCCAAGTTCACCGGCCATAACCCCGTCGTACGCCAACCAGATTGAATGGTTTTTGCTATAAATGCTTTTGATCTGGCTTTTCGATAGCAAAGTAGAAAGTTTCGTTTCCCAACAACCGTTGAACAGCAAAACTGGTTTACAAATCCCAGGTGACGTCGATAAGCTTCCTTTAACGGCCCAAAAACCGATAAATCCAACGGTTGAAGAACGTGTGACGAATGAGGGGGTAAATATAGGAGTTGAATATTGTTTTGCAAGCAAAGAAGCATAAATTCGTCCGTTATATGTGATCCATGGCCATCCAGAACTAATAACCGCTTTTCAGGGGTTAAAGGTTGGGTATACGGAATAAACACCTTTTTTAACCATTCGATACCTGTTTCATTATTTGTCCACCCGTTTTCGGTTGCATGAAATTGCCAGGTATCGAAAGGACTTAAATCAGCTGGAAACCATTGTTGCTGTACGTTTTTCCCCTTAAATATAACGAGGGGAGGTATAACAGCCCCCGTAGCTGATACACATTCGATTATGCTCGTCCAACCCCGCGTTCCAGGCTCTTTTCGCTGTAATGGCCGGATTTTATTACGCCCTAACACCAGGCCATTAGATCCTTTGCCTTCCATTATACCTGTTTCGTCCATATTCCAACGGTTGGCCGGTTTTATAGTATCGACAACGGGATTTTTCAAATAGGACCACCAAGATTTAATTACCTCGGTTGTAGCCCCATTAACCCGGGCATTTTCTATTCGCCGGGGTCTTTGGGTTTTCAAAATTGGATATCGGGCTATAAAACGGCTAACCCAATGTTTCCCAAGGCTTTTTCTTTCTCCGGCGGCCTGAAGAATTCGTTCCGCAAAATAGCGTAGTTCTTGATGCGTTGGCGGAAGGCCTAACGCGGCCTGCGCAAGTACCCAATCTGCCAAATAGGTTTCCTGCTCCTGTGAAAGCCTTTGACAAAATCTTTTCGCTTGTTGAATTGACTGGGCCCCCTTTAAACGATCGTGAAGGGTACTCCGAGGAATACCCCATTTTTGCGAGGTTTTGTGAACTGATTTGCCATTTCTTATGTCAGAAATGGCAGCAAGAAGCTGATTTTCAGTGTACTGTTTCATTGGAAGGTTTGGAGCAAGAATCTTCAAAAATCAAGTTCTAAAGTGAAAAATTCGTCTAGATATTTATAAAATAAAACAAAGGGTTGACGTGGCTGAGTAGATATTTTTAGGGGCCGGACTTTAGGGGGGTCGGAGATGTGGAGCTCAACGTTATTTGTTTTTTCGAAGTAAACTTACTATAATAATTACTAGGCCTGGTAGTAAAATCCATGTCGAACTTGTTGAACAGCGATTGCTCCAAGGGATAATAGCCTCACCTGGACTTTCGAACCAAGATATAATTCTAGTTTACATTTAGAACTAATATGGAGTGGTATCCATCTATGTTATCCACATTACTAGACGGGTGGCGGTACAGCCGCAGTGGGCAAGTTTTAAGGTTCATTTTCGTAGTAAGCTGGCCTCCACTTGTGATATTCCCAAGCCTCACCTCAGGGATAACATGCCAGATCCACAATACCTGCCCCACCAACATGTCTGCTTATGAACCAACATCTGAGATAAAAAAAGTAAATTTTTCTGTGGTGTACGGTTTTATGGGATTTGATGCCTCTAAATTCGTAGCATATAATATCCTCCATTATGATTCGGGGTTACTCGGCCTTGTAACTGTTGCCAGTTACTTTACATCCTTTCCCACAATTACTTTCGCGCCAGGAGTTCCTTCGCTCGATGCTCCGTCACTCTGCGCATCCTCCCCGCTGGCGGTAACTTGCGATTTGTACGCTCTAAGCCACAAACGTCAAGTCAGTCAGTGTCGAAAGCAACAAAAAGGGGGGAGGGGCCTTACTCTTGTCGTTTGAGATAAACATCAAGCACATGAGTCGCCACCACCAACGCCAAGGCGCAAGCCAGGCAGAAGCTGAACCCCTTGGGGAATCGCGGGCTCTCGACGGTGGGGAAAGTGAGCAAAGGAGTCCAGGCGGTGGAGGACTGGGCGATAATGGTAATGACGACGAGGGTAAAAGACCGCTCCTCTGGCGAATCGCGCAACAGCGTATTGACCCAACCGTGCAGGACGCTCGACAGTGCATTCGCCCAGTACATGGTGGAAAACCCATACCACATTGCGGCCTCGGGCACGTTCCAGATGACGAGAATCACGAGACCGGAAGCGTTCAGCAGTGAGGACGCCGTAATGGCCCAGGCCGGACCGAGTATAAGATCCGAGGCGAAGCAGGCCACCAGGTTATACAGGATGCCGAGGGCCGGGGCGATGGTTCCCAGCTCGTTGATCTGCGCAGGGCTGTAGCGCCCCAGGCTCTTGATCCAGAGAAGAAAGCTACCCGTTGTTTTGTGGATGCCAGCGTTCCAAAAGAGGATGTCGACGAGAACGACGGTCCAGAACCGTGGGCTGAAAAGAATCTTTTTCAGGTTCCCGACCTTGAACTTGCCTGCCGTGACGTGGCCGTTGCGCTCGAGGCGATCCTTGCCAATCTGTATGTCCTTGTCGTTGAGGATCCAGCGATTGGGTTGTTCTATGGTGCCGGGTAGGAGGAAGTAGCCGAGTATACCGACGGGGAATGTGATGAGTGCGCAGATGATGTACATCCATCGCCAGCCAGAGAGCCCATTGACACCTTCCAGGCGATGCGAGGCACCTGCAGCCACGAGTCCTGCAGTCAGGGTACCCAAGTTCAGGCCGGTATAGAACAGCCCACCGCGGCGCGCAATCTCGTGCCCCCGGTACCAGGAACCTGCAGGAGAGGATGGTTAGACGTCAAGAATGGAACACACAGGATCGAGGATGTGGAATAATACCAACGGGATACTGACCAAAAACGTAATGCATCGCCGGGAAGAAGGCGGCCTAACAAAGGTGATGCACAGTCAGATCAAGTCCGGGCGCTGTCCTGCACATGTCTCCGTCTGTCTTACTTCGAAAAATCCAACCAGGAAACGGTACGCAGCCATCTCGCCAAAGCTATGGGCGCGGTATTGAAGCAGGGTAAAAAGACCCCACATGATATCCATGAACGGGATGGACCAGTACATAGGAATGTAGGTGAACAGAAACATGAACGGAACCATCCCCACGACCGCTCCAATCGTATACATGGTCTGCAATTGAACAAGCTCGTTGCCCTGGAAGTTGAGCTCCTCCTTCATGCCGGCGACATAGGCGTTGTTGAGATTCGCTTGGTCAATGTATTTTACCCAGTAGGCCAGGACGGCGTAGGGCACGACGACCATGTCGAGCTTGATGATGAAGCGACGCTCCTCGGGCGTGTCGTCGTCTGAATACCATTGTATCTTCCACCACTTTTGGCGGGGAACTGTCGATTCGACCATTGCGGCGGGCTTGCACTATAGCAGCAAGTTGTTCGACCTTACCGGAGGTCTAGCAAAAGTCGCAAAGGGGGGTGCCAGAGGCTGCGACGCTCAAGAACATCAAATGTCGTTAGATCTGTCGGCGGGTCCGCAAAGGCATATGACAGGATCGGAGTGCGCCAAACGGCCAGCGACGGGGCGGGAAAAATAGATCGGAAACCCTGTAAATATACGTGCCTGCCTACCTATCTGCCAAGGACGCAGCGTCCGAACATCCCAAAGATTGGTAATGGTAGACACTGCGTGCCTGCCTACATAAATCACAAATTACAATACAGCAGAAAAAAAGAGGGCCAAAGATTGCACCATTGTGGATATTTCCTGGTTTGTCTGCTCTTGGCCGTCACCTCGAATGATAAGCGGCGGAGAGATAGTCGGCGGGGTTTTTTGTTTTTCAGCTCTGATAACGGGAATTTCCCAATGTGGCCATCACGAAAGGGGGGGCTTGTGTGGCGTGATCCGAACCCACGGCGTTCATCCGAAACTCGGCTTTTGACTCGGGGTGCATTCCGAAATCAACGGAATTTCCCGTCCTTCTTTTTTTGATAAGTACTTACGGTTATACAATAAGAGGTACGGCCGGTAGGGCTGAAATTCTCGCATCCCTAAATCATCCTTGTTGTCGTCGTCCAAAGAATTGCACATGGCAATATGGACAGTCAGCCTGTGCTCAGCGTCGCCATTGTCGGTGCCGGGATAGCCGGCTTGACTGCTGCCATTGCGCTCCAAGGAAAACCGGGCATCGACGTGCACATCTATGAGCGCACAAAGGAGCTGCGCGAGGTGGGCGCAACCATCGCCCTGGGACCGAATGGGTTGAGGACGTTGGAGAGGTTGGGAATCAACAATGCGCTGGACGATTCGATTGCTTTCCGGAACAAATCGGGGCATCCTATGATATTCCGGTAAGTAGGTGACGGACTGATAACAAGCTGGTTCAAGAGAGCCGAGCAATTTCTGTTTGCCACAAAATACTCAATCCAACAAGAGTCGTTCTGTGCTGACAACCAAAAAAGTCATGCCCAAACTAACGAAACCGTGTCAGTTGACAATCACGTCGGCCACATTGAGCCACGCCACCACACCGCCCGCTTCTTCAGACCACACCTACAGCGCGCCCTTCTCCAACACGTCGACCCCAGTCGCCTGCATCTTGGCAAGGCGTTCTCCTCGATTAAACAGACCCAGGATGGTTCCAGGATCGTACTAAGTTTCACCGACGGGACCGCCGCGCAGGCAGACGTCGTCCTTGGCGCCGACGGCATCCACTCAGCGGTCCGCCGGGCTTTCATCCCAGAGACCCGCGCCCACTGGACCGGATGGGTCATCTTTCGGTCCGTGTTCCCCCGCTCCGTCGTCGCTCACATCCCAGACCTGCCCGACGAGGCCGTGCACTACTGGGGCGTAGACCGGACCCTTTTCCTCTCTCCCCTGGCCGGCGGCGGCGGCGAGGATCTGTTTGCCATTGTGGCCTCGACCCAGCGCGATCCCGAAGCTCCCGGCGACGAGGCCGCAAGGGGCGAGCCGGTGTGGAACAGAAAAGGCAGCCTCGAGGAGGTACGCGAGCTGTACCAGGACTGGCACCCGACGCTGCGTGCAATCATCCAAGCGAACCCCCACACGCGCGTGTACCACAACGCAGCCGCCGACGGGCTGGACTCCTGGGTTCTGGGCGCGGGCAAGGTGACCCTGGCGGGGGACGCGGCGCACGCGCACGGCGGAGCCTTTGCGGCGGGAGGCAGCCTGGCCATCGACGACGCCTGGGCGTTTGCGCAGTCCCTACTGCACGTGTTTGCCGGCGAGGTCGGCGATGGAGCAAAAGCGACGGCGGCGTTCCGGCAGCCAAAGGACAAGAGCGACAGGGTCGCGGCTGCACTGCGGCTGTACGAAAGGACTCGTAAGCAGCACACGGACCGCGTGCAAAAGACGGTCGCCGACAAGAACAGGGCGACTTTACAGCGGCTGAGGGCCGGGGTGGTCGAGTCGGATCAGGAGCTGAGGCGGCGGATGCGGACCAGGCAGGACCTGGCTTGGATTCACGAGCATGACGTCGTGTCGTCCTTTACCAAGGCAGTCGGCTCCTCCGACGGAGAGCTGGTCAGTCGCCTGTGAATTTCAATTGGTTAGGGTGCTCTGTGATCTATTTTAATATCCTGCTGGGGTGGCCACTTTGCCAGACTTCAATCGGATCGTATCTTTATTTTTTGATTAATGCATCTTTTATCGAATTCTCATAATAAGAGCTATTTATATTGTGATATTCCATTCTTGTCCTACTATGTATTCTGCCCGTGCCTAATACGAACCAAGGGTCTTTGTCAACAGTGACATACGAGTAGGGAAAACGTTTATTTTGACCCCTTTTCATTCGGATGTATGCTGTGCAGGGCAGAGGGCTGCTATATCAAATCGTACTTGTTAGTAATCCTCGATTGTTGATAACGGAGTGACCGAGTGTATGCCAATTATACGCTTATAATTCTTTGTGGCCCAAAAATATCATACATTCTTTATTAGCACAACCCAAGGCCAAAATTGGACAAGTTACTAGACATAGCTTTAAGCCTTCAGTCAATCACATCTGCTCATTAGTGTTTAAAAAGCATAGATCCACGACCTTTGTATTCCATTCCCTTCATGTGTGGAAAGCATCCAACCCAATTCTACAACCCTTAGCCTCTCCCACTCGTCCAACTAATTCGTCAAGATGCGATTCGGAAATTTTCTTTTCTTTTATACATTTTGCGGCGCTCTCGCCCTGCCCCCACCGGTCTCGAACCCTCAAACGGTGTCCAACCCTGCACCGGTCTCCAACACCCCATATGTCCCGAGGGGCGGGTTGCTCGCCCAGACAGACGTCGTTCGCACGCCTCAGGATTTCCAAAGCTGTGTCAACACTATACTTGTTTTGGGACACTCGTCGATAGACATGACTGGGGATGAGTGGCTCAAGAGCCGTATGAAGGCAGAACTGCTCAAGGCTGCCCAAGAGGAGTGTCGCGAGGAATTCCCGGACACTGCCCCTCCGACATCATCCATGCGGTACCCCGACGTCAAGGCTCTCATGCCAGCCGTGATCCATAAGCCTAAGGACTTTGAAAGCTGTGTCAGGAATGTGAGGGTTTTGATGTCTTCGTCAACGAAACTAGTTCCACGGCACCTCCGTGCACATTACAAACAGGTACTGGAACATGTGATTCGCAGGGACTGCCGTGAGGCATTCCCGGAATTGCCAAATGGGGCCCCTTCGGCGGTGGCAGCTTAGCTTAGTTTTAATCTTTAATTTCATGTTTTACTGTTTAATGTCCAAGCCAGCCCAGGAAGGGCCGCCAATGCTACCGATGGTGAGAGACGTGCGTGGTTTAAGAAAGCCGGAGAATTATAATGGCGTTGGCCAGTCGAACCAGAAAAATGTGACTAGCTGACTCACGGGAAATAAGTCTAGAATTCCGACATGGTACGTGGTTTGACATCACCGCTTTGATAAGCGTTTCTGGATTGTGTTGAGCGACCGTGGGTTTACGAATAGAGAGCCATATAAAGCTGGATTTCAGGGATGATGTCTATAATTATGAGGCTGTCATAGATCATATTGGAAATAGAGTGGTTGTTGCTTACGCAAACCTTTCGACCCAGGGATGGTCTCGTGGCAGCAAGCTTCTTGCTCGTTGTGCGGCGTCGATCAGCTGGGCTCGAATCGAACCGAGAGGGAATAGCACGGGAAACCATCGACTGTCTGTCAATATTGAGTCAGTTGGAGTACTATGGTATCGTGAGAAAAAAATCCCCTTCCCTGTCACCGTACGTCCATGCGTGGGCCTTCGCCAACTTAACTGTTCGCGGGGGGTTTCAAATACCTGAATTTAATTTTTCGCAAAAAAATTATTACCAAAAGCCAGAAATACCTACAAGGCCCACACCATTGAGCAACTGTGCCGTGGCCCATGGGAGGGATTTTTACCCCTACCACCATAGTACGTGGCAACCTTCTCCTGTAAACCCAACCGTATTTTTAAATAAAGTGTTGGTTTTTGGCAGGGAGGCAGGCCGTATAGGCTTTGAGAATGACGCGGAAAGGTTGTCGATTTATTCGCCTTTGACCAATACGAATCGCAACCGATAGAATTCAATATCCATAGGGCGGGATATCCCGACGGCCTTGGTGATCAAACCTAAATTAAGAATAGAAGAGCTCCAGTTTAGGGCCAATGTGGGTATCACTAGAGCTAACTTTTTTTGCGTGTCAAAAGACCGAGTCATAATGTGTTTGACTTTCACCCGATTGACGTGTAACGGTTTGAATGGACAAACCTTGCTTCCCCGGCGTACTGTGGTGAATTTTGTCCACTGTGAGAACCAAATAAAAAGGACATTCTTGACACTTTATTTTTTTTCCCACATGTCCCTCAGATCTCAGGGCTACTTACCCGCGTCATTCGTTTACTTGCCTCCAGACTGGCTATTGGCTCCTTAGCTTTAAGGCCATTCTGAACCGTTAATCACAATGCGCCCCTTTACGCAGAGCTTCACTCTACTCACCACGTTGGGTGCCGCCGCCGTTTCCGCCGGTACCGTCAGCGTCTTCAAGCACGATCCACCCACCAGGAGCGGACCCCTGTCGATATACAACACCCGAGCCAAGTATGGGATCCCCATCACACCGGAGCTGTCTGCCGCCGTCAGCCGCGCCGGCTTCGACGTTGAGAAATTAGACAAACGGCAGCAGCAACAGCAGGGAAGTGCCCCGGCCCGCCCATACCGGAACGACACGGAGTGGTTGAATCAGGTCCAGGTTGGCACCCCGCCGCAGAATTTAACCGTCCAACTCGATACGGGCTCGGCCGAATTCTGGGTCTTTGCCGACACGCACCCGACCGCCAAGCAAGCCGGCCGCGGCGTCTACAGCCCCTCCAACAGCTCCACCGCGGCCCTCATCCCCGGCATCACGTGGAGCAAAGGGTACGTCGGAGGGGACAGCGCGTCGGGTGATGCGGTGTACAACGACACCGTGCGCGTAGGCGATCTCGTCTCCCAGTCCCAGACCATCCTCCCGGCAACTGCCGCTTCGGCGTCGTACGTAAACTCGTCCTACGACGGCATCCTGGGCCTCGACCTGGCAGATTACACCGCAACCCTCCCGATTGAATTCAAGGGGCCCCCCAATTTCTTCGAGGCGATCAAGCCGTCGCTTCCGGCGCCGCTGTTCGGTGTGGATTTGAAACAGGACAAGGAGAGCTTTTTCGACTTTGGTGTCATACCCCCCAACCGTTACCGCGGCGATGTCGGTTGGACGGCCATAAACCGCTTCCGCGTCAAGGATATGGACTTTACGCGGTGGAATATGACGGTGTCGGCGTATTCGATCGGCAACGTCCAAACGGCTCCCCTCAAAACCAGGAACATGACGGGCGTTGCAGATACCGGCACCACGCTCATGTACCTGGACAAGCCTGTTGTGCAAGAGTATTACAGCCAAGTGCCAGGGTCCCGATACGATTCGACCTCGGCTGGTTGGGTTTTCCCCTGCGATGGTGGGCCCATGCCCGATTTCTCGTTTGGAGTTGGCCCGATGGAAAGCGCCACGGTTATCACAGTCCCAGGCATCTATCTCAATTGGACTGTCAACGACCAGGCCAAGAGGGAGTGTTTTGGCGGTCTGCAAGAGGCCATCAACTTCCAAGGGGCATCGATCTCTTTGTTTGGTACTGTGGCCATGAAGGCCGCTTATGTTATCTTTGAGGACCGTCGGCCGGATGCAGACCCAAGGATAGGCTGGGCTGTCAAGGATCTTTGAGTTTGCCTTTAGTTACAAAATCTGCTCAATATGTGATTTATGGACAAAGCTTTTGCAAGTGTTGATCACGGTTACCTATGTCGTTTGAAACTTGAGTGCCTTTCTGGAGCTAGTTAAACAGCTAGCTTGATATCGGACAATCAACAGTCAACCTAAACTCCAGCTTACAATCACTTCCTCATACCCCACACTCGCCTGCTAGAGCTAGCGCCTAACTGCTACATGATTTCCCTTCCTCTTCGGGTGACCAAGACAGGCGGCAAATGGGTAACGAATTCACGCGCACCGCAAAATCACTACCAAACTTTTACCGCCAGAAAAATACTATCTTTTGCAAAACAAATCCAATTAATCCAAGAAGCACAACAGTCGTTTAAAGCTGTCGACCTTGAAAATTAAAATTGTTTCCATATTTTTTGGTTTATGTTGGTGTTGAGATATGTGGATGCAAAATTAGTGAGCTTTCGGGTTAATGTAATGCTATTTGGAGGATTTAGCAGTGCGCGTTAATTAATTTCTTGTCCTCCACTTGGCGGATCAACGCATTGAATCTCGTGCATCAGGTGGAGCCGTCGGCCATAGGCAGTCGAGTACCGAATGATGTTGAGTCGGTTTGTGCAAGGTTCGGAGTTTTCGCTGCGCCACCTCTACCTAGTCATATTATACCAAGCGAATTTAGAGTCATGTCGGCGGTTCCGGAGTGTCATCCACCTCCAACGGGCACGCGAGATAGGGATCGGGCATCCATCGAAGAGGAGGTACTGGAGTTGCGGGAAATTATTACATATGGCGAGGTCTCCTCCAGTTTCCTCGAATGGTGGTTTCTTAGAGCAACCATATTCAGACAAACAACGAACAAATCACCTGGCTATTCACACCTACTTCATAAGTTCATAATTTTACAGACTATCCAAAACACTTCTTTCCACAAGTACGTTGCCTCCTATTATTCGAACATTTGTCCAAATACGTACTTGACCTAACCATAACTATAAATACACCAAAGCAACTGACTGTGAAAAAAGTACGACAATGAAGTTGGTCTTACCTATCACCGCGGCTCTTCTTAGTCTTCTCCCGGATGCATTAGCAGTCGTTTGTCGAATCGAAGTTCAATTTAATGGGAAAATCTTGGCTTCTAAACTCGGCGCTCCCGGCGTACTCAAACATATCGGTGGATATTGGTGCCTTGCTGGCCAAGACTGCCTCTCGCCTAACTGTGGGTTTGGAGACGATCAACACCTGTTTGTTCGCGCACGCAAAGTCAAACCTTCTAGAATCACCGCCGAAGAGTTGGCTCAGGCTGCAGTACCTGACACTGGGACGGAACATATGTCATATCCAGCAGGATCCTATCCCCCGTCGGCGCCGTCTGCACCTGATCGCTGGTGAACAAGCAGCTTCCTACGATTGCTTGATATATTTATATGGCTAGCTAGAGCTACGTTGAACTGTATAGTACCTGCTGGAGGGCTGCCCTTGGTGCGTTGGTAGTCGCTTTTGTTAGGTAAAGTCCGCCTTGGATTGAATAACTGGCACTCTTGTCTTTCAGACGATATCTTGGTGTTCCTAACCCTAGCCGTGATAAATTTCGTATCGTTGCGCCTGGGTCAATCCCAGCCCATTCCTTGACGAAACTTTAAAATATAATAAATGCCCAAAACCACATGCCAGCAAAGGCAATAGTGTCAGCCCTGGAGAGCTAATAGCTTGTTATTGGGAGGCATTGAGATTGTTGAAATATCTGATCTTGACAAGGGTGACAGATACTCTTTTCTTGAGAGATTCCGGCCGGGTTGCATGGGTTTGGCCGAGTGGTGTGAGGGGCGCTCAAGTCTGTTGCTGTAGGTGCTAGTTCTAGTTGCCCAAGTTTACCAGCTTGGCCAAAAGTTTGGGCAATGGCTATCGCGCGAACGCCGAACAATTAAACCTGTTCCTTTCCCCATGGTCTCTCCTCTCCTCCTTCCTCACTTCTCCACAATCTCCTCCAACGTCGAGACGCCCTCTGAAAGATCCCCACTCGTCCACTGCCACTCCTCGTGCAATCGCAACCTCCCGTCGGCGAGCATCTCCGGACGCGAGAGACACTTGCCGGTCCTGATCTCGCCCGAGGTGTCAACGTGCTGGTATCGCATGTCGAGCGAGTCGTCGTCGGCGACGGTGGCGATCAGGAAGCCCTTTGCGATGGAGCCGCCCGAGTACTCGGCCCAGACCACGCGGCCGTCCTGCCGGTAGTGGAAGCGCGTGCCGTCGCCGACCTGGCCGTTGGAGGAGTTGTTTGATGCGGCAAAGATGCGCTGGTCGTATAGGTTTTGGGTGGACATGGCTGCCGCGATTTGAGGAGAGGTCTGCAATTGGCAAGGTATTTGGTTGGGGCCAGCTTGGTGAGTGCCAGGCTGAATGACTCGGGCAAGAAATGCGCCTTGCATGTCTTGTTTTCTAGACACTGAAAACCTCCGATTTCAGCAGCTTAGCAGTCTTGGCTTGAGATTAGGCCCGATGTCGCAATCACATAGGGCCGATGAAACCCGCTGCTGACCGCGACCCTGCTATAAATACCTGGGGCCCGCATTGAGCAATGTGGAGTTGTCGTACAAAAGGTTCTAGGCTCCAAGGATAGGGGCACCAACACAAGACATGACAAGAGAATATACACAAAAATCACCGAAGCTGACCGCTTTGAAATGCTTTTATCTCGTGGCGCGCCGCGGGCAAGGGTCCAACAAAAGCCCTTGCTTTCCTGTCGCTTTTCAAAGCAGCCGGTCCCAGGCTCGATGGCGATTTGACGCCCTCCGTCAAAGCGACAGACGAGCCATCAAGCTATTCTTGAGGCCTAGGTCCAAAGCGACATACATGCGAATGCAATCTAAATCTGTCGCCAAGGCTGCCACACTGCGTCTGCAGGCATTGGTTGTAGATTCTGCTTGAAAAGCTGTTGTCGTAAAGGCCAAAAGGTGTCCTGGGAAAACAGTGAATGAATTGTGCTCGACGTTTGGTTGAGCTAGCCAAAGTGGCCGTCATGTACCTGCAATCGGGAGCTTAAGAGCAAAAGGCGAAGAGGCATCAGGAAAAGGATTGAAGGGAAGGTCATATCCAAATAATTCCGGAATAACTTCCAGGCAAGCAGCGGCCGTGGCCTTCAAAGTTCGAACTGCACGCTTGATACGATGCAAGCCATTTCAGGGTTCACCGGTAGTAGGCAGTTCCTAAACTACATAACGATAAACCCGCCCCGTCTTGCGGTCGATGTAAGCTTCGGTTTGACGACCACCTGTTAAAGCAGGCTTTTTATTCTTCTCTCCCCAGCTAAAGAACCACCCGGATGTTGACTCCTCAGGCTCAGGCTCGGGCTGGGCCCGATGGACATGCCTGGGCCACGGACATGAATCTCCATTCGTACGGTACTCGTAAGCCGTACAGCCCCTGAACGTATTTCCCGGGGGCGCTATGCCATACTCCGCTCTGGCGTTACAATCCCCGTCGACAAGAACGGCGTATCGAGAAAGGGGGTGCAACGTATAGTCTGGTAGTGTCTCCCGCATCCATATTTGCGAATGAAGAATGTCGGCTCGTTGGTTCTGGCTATTATAAATCTCCACGACGCATTGGCCGTGATACCTGGCTTGTTCACGGACATAGCTGGAAGCATCGCCAGTCACCATGGCATGTACAACGGCGGCAGAGTAAACAATAGTAAGACAAATGGGGAGGTACATATTGATGCACATGTATATTGAGCCTGAAAAGATGGAGAATAGATTAAAATGGCTATTATTAATAGGCAAAGGAGTAAATTAAGGCATAAGGCTTTTTGACGGAACTATAGGGAAGAAGGAATTTAGGAAAAAAAGAAGTATTAACATGAAAAACAAGTAATGCGTTGAAGGAAGCATACGATCAAGGTTGGGGGGACAAAAAGGGTTACAGTGTCTGGAATTGACCATTCAAACGCGGTTATTGCAAGAAATAGATATCTGTTTATAGAATCTACGCATTGGTTAATTTCAAGCGAACTGGGATTCCGTATCCGGCTTGACCGGGGCGAGGATGGATTGTATACCGATCCACAGTAACTCTACGGTACGTAATGGCGCATTGACGGAAAAAATATGTTACTTGCAAGGATCTTCAAATATCAGGTTGTACAAAAATAACATCACACACAGTTGTTCAGTAGGTATCAAATGGCGCCCTCAAACGTGAGATTGCGCTTACTATTGAGCTAAACCCTCTGGTTGAACTAATCGCGGAATCAGATTCCTTGGGTCCTAGGGAAACAGACCGTAGGTTTGTACTGAATGTATCAACCTCGAGGACTCTGAGGAGTAGTAGTAGTAGTAGTAGTAGTATTAGTTAACGCCGGGCTCGGCCCGGCTTGTTAGCCGGCCGTTAGCAACCTCCCGAGGGGTATCTCGGCGCGCGTTCTATCTTCTTTATTTACACAGGGGGAAAACAAGGAGGGCAGAGGCGGATCGTGCCTGACCGGGTTCGGGCCCGGTCCTGCTTAGGGGGTTAGTTCACTGACGCGACCCCGTGCCTAAGGTGCACGGAGGGTTCGTCTGACGGCTTGTGCCGTGAAGTGTGGGTGAAAAGGCAGTAAGTCTATTCCTCGTCAGAGTTCGAGTCGTTTACGATCGGTGTCCCTAGGCGTAAAGTGCGTTCGTGGCGCGCGGGGCGCTGGCGGGCCGCTCTGGGGCGGGCGCTGAAGTAGTTGGTGGCTATCGAAAACGCCTCAAAGCTTTTCGGTTGCCCGAAGCTTGTCTGGAAGAATTTCCAGCGTTGGGCGCGATTTGGCGGCCCGGCCGGCCGGTCGTTATTAGGCCACGGCCAGTTTCTCCACACCGCCCGCGAATAGCGGCAGTGCACCGGGTGCTCAGGGGAGGTCCGCTTCCAGCACCAGGCACACGAGGTGTTTGCATCCTGGTGGTTGAAACGGTCATGGTAGGCCTTGAAATCGCCGTGGCCGGTCCTCATGGCCAAATAATGGCCCAGTAGGGGTCTTGGCAAACGCAGTTCCTCGGGCTCCTTTCTCGGTGTGTATTGGAATTTCCATTCCCTATATGCGGGGGACCGTTCACAGAGTTCTTTACGCCACCAGTCCTTCTCTATATTCGAAAGAATGGCTCTGAGGACCGTGCCGGCACCGCTATACGTGGTTTGCTGAGCCCTCGGGTCTGGGTCCGGCGGTCCGGCGGAGCCGGCCTTGGCCAGCTCGTCAGCCCGGTCGTTTCCCGGGATTCCCTGGTGCCCAGGGCACCAACGGACCCGAACCTCGGTACCTTGTTTTCGGAGTAGATCGACAAGGTCATGGAACTCCAGAAAGGCCCATTGGGACGAACGCGGCGCGTCGCCTCTAAGACCCCAAATAACCGAGGTGCTGTCCACACAAATCCAGATCCGGGCGCCTGGCTGGGCCTTGGCTGCCGCCTGTAGCCCTTTTAGGGCGCCAATCGCCTCGGCGTCGAAAACGTGGCTTTCCGGCGTAATAGATGCGGAGCCTGCGGCAAATTCCAGGCCCGCCCTAAAAGCGGCCCATCCGTACCCTATTTGGACGCAGTTGTTTTCGTGTTTTTCCGAACCATCCGTATATACCACGATATCGTCAGGTGATACCATGTCCAGCCATTCGATAAAGCGGCGGGCCGCTTCCTCTTTCGGGACTCCTCCGGTGGGGTCAGTGCGAGAATCCGGGGCATTGCGAGGTGCGCGCAACTCTAGTCTCCGGATCCGCGGGAGAAGTTGTGCAGCCGTTTGCAGGGTCGTGGCCGAATGGCCCGAGTTGCGGGCACGAGGTGTTTCACGCAGGCGGCTGACAAGGGGGTGCCCCTTGTCCGCGAGCCTTAGTCGGGCGCCGTATTTCAGGCGGGTGTAGGCCAGCGCGACGCGGGCCGAGGGTAGTCCTGCGTCCCTGAGAACAGTGGACGAGGGGGTGGTTTTATACGCCGGGAGGATTGCCCGTGCCGCTAAAACCAGCGGTTTGTTCAATGCTTTGAGGAGTCCTCTTTGCTTGTGCGCTGGGTTGTACCATGCCTCGGCTGCGTAGGTGGCCGAGGAACCCACGCATGCCACCGCTGCCTTGCGAAGTGCAGCCGCAGGCGGTCCGTATCTTACTGCCCCAAAGCTCTTGAGGTGGGCAGCGACCGCCATTGCTTTGGCAGCCCTTTCGGCCACGTGGCGGCGCCCGTCTAGCCGTCGGCTAAACCAAAAACCAAGCCAACGCATGCCCGGGTAGCGCTCGGCCCCGGAGGCGCTTTGTCCGCGTCGACCGCCCGGTAGTTGGACCGGGGTAACCGTTCTACCATTAATCCGGATTTCCGGGTTGCGACCGTGCCTTTTCTTAGTGATATGGATCACCTCTGTCTTTTCCGCTGCAAAATGGATCTTCTCTTCCGCCGCAATTTCGTGCATATCCCGGAGTTTATTTTCCAGCCAACGTACGTTTTCCTCCAACGAGGGTGACGATTTCCATGTAAGCACGTCGTCTGCGTATGCCAACCGCCACTTCGTACCGTTTTTGACGAGATACGCCAAATATAACATATATAGGATCGGGGAAAGGGGAGACCCTTGCGGGGTGCCGCACCCAAGCCGCCTAAAGCCCGTGGTCGTACCCTCCAGCCGGACTCGGGCCTGGCGGCCGCTTAAAAAGTTAATCACGAACCTGAGGAGCATTTTACTAAACCCGAGGCTCCGCATTTTCCGTATTAATCGCCTATGGAGGAGGGCGTCGAAGGCGCCTTGGACGTCGCATGCGACAAGGGTGACTTCCTCCCCGCGAGCTAGAGCCTGCTCGATATCGTGGGCGAGGGCACAAACCAGATCCGTCGCCGATCGTTTGGGTAGGGCACCGCCGTGGGTGCAGCTAAGGAGCCCGTTGTCGTGTATGGCCCAAGCTATCCGGCGTGCAACGAGCCTCTCGAGGCCTTTTCCGATGCAGGAGAGGAGGGCTATAGGCCGCCAGGATCGAACGCTGCTCCGGTCTTTCTTCCCCGTTTTCGGTAGCATCGCGACTTCGGCCTTCTTCCAAGGCGCTGGGAAATGTCCGAGTTCCAGGCAACGTTGGTAGAGCCTGCGCACCGGCTCGGCCAACGAAGCCCATCCGGCTTTTAGTAGCCGGACGGTCATTCCGTCGATGCCCGGGGACGTGCTCGTAACCCCAATGCAGGAGCGCTCCGCCTCTTCCGCACTAACCTGGGTGTCCCAAGGGATTTTAGCCTCGTCCGGCGACCAGGCCTCCAAGGGGTCTCCCTGCAGGTCATCCTCCGCCGAAAATCGGCCAAGCACCTCCCGTTGCAGTGCTTCCGCTTTTGCTAAAGGCTCGCTCACTTGCTCGCCGTTAATAACCAGCGGCGGGGACCGGAGGCGTGGTCCGGCTCCCAGCCAGCCCACCATGTTCCACAAATCCTTATCGTCGCGCAGTTGGTCGATCCGGTGCCTCCAGTACTCCCGCTTCGCGGCCCGCACCCCTTTCGTATAGGCTTTTTCCTCGGCAGAGGCGTCTGCCCTATTTACAGCGCTCCGTTTAACCCGCTGGAATTCGGACCAGAGCCGCTGGCAGTTTTCGGTCCACCAGGGAGCCGAGCTGTCCCTTTTTCCCGCCGGCGTACCCACGACCCACGTCACTTGCTCCCATAAAGTTGTAAATTCAGCTACCCACGCGTCCAATGCGTAGCCATCGGCCGCGGATCCCGGGTCCGGCATATCTTGCATGCCAAAAGCAAGTAGCTCCGCGAACTTTGGTAACCGGTCGTCCCTAACCGAAACGTTAATCGCCTCCGGGCGGGGGGCGCCGCGCGTCCGCAGCGTGGTATAAAGGGATTCGTGGTCGGAGCCTGTGTAAAGACTGCTGTCAACCACAGTTATTGTGCTGGGGAGGTTGGAAAAGACCATATCCAGTAAACCCCCGTCGCGGTGGGTGGGCACGCCGATATTTCCTGTAACCTTGCATTTCCTACAGTAAACTATAGTCACAGGGTTGGACCAGACCCTCTAACGGACAGGCCAGCTAGAGCCCTCCTAGTCGCTGGATACCCAGCCTGCCACGTAAATACAAGGTTTGCACCTTAAGCCTACCGCATCCACAAAAAGGCCTCTTGGTAGACCGACGCGCGCATCCGTCCTCTCCGGCTAAAATAGCGTCTCTTCCGCCTAACATGCCGACGACATCATCTGCCCCGGTGTACGTCCCTAGTGCGAGTAGAAAGCTTCGAAAAGCCGGCGACACCCCGTACATGTCCATCCACAGCTTAGTCCCCCGTTGGTTCCTGGGCTAGCCCAGCGCCACAATGTGGACATGAATGCAATCGAGTTCTTCCCGTCCTCCAGACCCGGCGCAGATTCCCAGTGCGAGTGAGAAGCATGGGGCGCCTCAGTCACACTATTCCACCACGGCCCACCGTCCACGGGGTGTACCAAGGGTGCGAACCAAGGCCGTGCCCACGTTTCTTGCTTCCCGTTACCCAAAGCCGTCTCCAGCAATGGGCCGACCACGTCTTGCTGTCGGGACCCTTTGGAGACTGCCGCGCCGGCACAGTGCTTCCGGTCCACGTACAACTAACCAACCCCCGTAACGGCACTACCTCCTCGCTGCAGGCAATCCCAGAAGGTGTGAGGGGGTGAGAGGGTGCCCTGTCGATTCGAAGAACCGTCGGGTGGTTCTCAGCCTAATTTCCCTTTCTTTTAAACCGTATTGTCTAGCCTTCCGGGGAAGGACGCCTGCCTTTCCGGCTGGCAAAGTTTTTTTTTTTTGTGCCACGCTGGCTCGCATCGCGAGATTGGGCCTTGTCTTGTGCGCCTCTATGCGGGTGGCGCGCCGAACCGCCGATCGGACTCTTCCTTCACCGCGATCAGTGGAAAACTCGTCAAAGGGGAGATCTGTCGATTATACATGGGTGTTGCGAGGAAAGGCGTTCCGTGTAGTGACGGTGCTTAGGGCGACAGGTTGAAGAGTTTTTCGTGTGTGCGCGCCTGTTAGGGCTACAGGCGGAAGTCCCGCGCAAACGTTAACAGCATGGTCCGTGCGCCCATACTGAAAATTTTGTGTACGGGAGAGAGTTGGAGGACTCTGAGGATGTTGTTGACACTCTGGAGCATTTCCCCGGGATCCCCAAATCATATTCGTCCAGATGGACAGGCACCCTCGGCTCGGCTCTGGTGCCTCTGGCTTAGGCTCTGGTGACTCTGGCTTAGGCTTTGGTGACTCTGGCTTAGGCTTTGGTGACTCTGGCCTAGGCTTTGGTGACTCTGGCCTAGGCTCCGGACAAAGGCCGGTATGCTCATCCCGTTCCCAACTCCAGCAGCTCTTAAACGAATGATCTTCTGGTATGATGCCATCATTCTTTGTAACTTCACAGATCCCATTGAACCAAAGTGCATACGTCAGCGTCTGTCGATAATGGGTGTTGTAGTATGGTATTGAGCGCCAAGTGTTTGGAAAGGCTAGAAATCCTTCACTGTTTCCCTCGCCGTCGTGGATTTGAACGAAGCAGGTCTTAGAGGCGCCGGGTGGAGGTGTTCTAGTCCCCAAAACGCCGAAGGGAAAGAGGGCCGGTACGGCAGCGCTGGCGATAAGGGTGACGAGACCCGCTTGGAAATACATGGTTCAATACTTGAACTATATAATTGTACAGTTTTATTGGAGGATGTTTGAGTTGTTCCTTAATTCCCTCCTCTCACAGACACTCTCCAATTTCTTTTCCCCAAATTTGTGTGGGATTTTATAGTATTTGTGGTTTTTCGGCGAGTGACTTCCCGCCGAAAGAAGATTTAGAAAATTTATGCAGAGTCCTTGCCTACCTCGTGATATATAATTTTGATCAGGTATTCCAGGGCTTGGCCGGGGGTTAACAAAGTCAATTTTGCAAGGGAATCCATGCTATGTAAGGTGGCAGTTACGGGACGCCAACCCTGTGATCTCCGGAGTTGAACAACTCGTTCCTCGAGATAGGACTTTCCAGCGGTATTCACTTTAATCTTTAAATTGCAATGAACATTTGCATTCCTATAATTTATTACCAATGGCTCGTGGCACCTCCGAAGACCACCTTTGCCTTTGCTCTCAAAAGAAAGGAATATCACAATCTCAAGAGATGTATAACGTTGCGTACCCCCTGTTCGGCACCCCCCCTGTTCGGCACCCAAAAATAACAACACTTTTATTTTTATCCTCCAACTTCTATTATAAATATCTCGATGAATCTGTCACTTTTGGATTTACTTTTTTCTGATTTTAATTCTCCATTTTCCAATGAAGCAATATACTGAAAAACAGCTTATATCTGCAATTAACGACGTCAATAATGGCAATCCAATTGCAAAAACCTCCCGAAAATGGGGAATACCTAGGTCTACACTTCAAAGTCGACTTAAAGGTTCTAAACCTTATAAAAAAGCACAAAGCCCTTTTCAAAGGCTTTCCACGGAACAGGAAAAGCATTTGGCTGATTGGGTACTTACCCAAACAGCTTTAGGGCTTCCGCCAACGCATCAAGAATTACGCTTTTTTGCCGAACGAATTCTTCAAGCCGCCGGAGAGACAAAAGGCCTTGGAAAACGTTGGATAACTCGTTTTTTGGCTCGTTATCCAATCCTTAAAACCCAAAGGCCCCGTCGAATAGATAACGCCCGGGTTAATGGCGCTACTACGGAGGTAATTAAATCTTGGTGGCTTTATATTACGAACCCGGTTATTAACGCTATTAAACCGGAAAACCGTTGGAATATGGACGAAACCGGTATAATGGAAGGCAAAGGATCTAATGGCCTAGTATTAGGGCTTAACGGGATCCGGCCGTTGCAACGAAAAGAGCCCGGAACGCGTGGTTGGACGACTATAATCGAATGTATATCGGCTACGGGCGTTGCCCTCCCTCCCCTCGTTATATTTAAGGGAAAAAACGTACAACAACAATGGTTTCCCACGGATTTAAGCCCTTTCGATAATTGGCAATTTCATGCAACCGAAAACGGGTGGACAAATAACCAAACGGCTATCGAATGGTTAAAAAAGGTGTTTATTCCGTATACCCAACCTTTAACCCCTGAAAAGCGGTTATTAGTTTTGGATGGCCATGGATCACATATAACGGACGAATTTATGCTTCTTTGCTTGCAAAATAATATTCAACTCCTATATTTACCCCCTCATTCGTCACACGTTCTTCAACCATTGGATCTATCGGTTTTTGGGCCGTTAAAAGAAGCTTATCGACGTCAACTTGGATTTGTTAGCCAATTTTGCTGTTCAACAGTTATTGGAAAACGAAATTTCCTACTTTGTTATCGACAAGCCAGATTAAAAGCATTTATAGCAAAAACCATTCAATCTGGTTGGCGTACAACGGGGTTATGGCCGGTAAACTTGGTTAAACCACTTTTAAGCCCTTTTTTGTTAGAAAATAGCAACGCCAACGTTATAAAAGATAAAAACAACGGTTTGCAAAGGGATAAAACACCGGAAAGCCCAGCCCAAAAAATTAACGACCCGTCTTTACTTATTTGGAAAACCCCTAAAACGACCCGAGATATCCGACTTCAACTGCAAAAACTTTCCCAATCCAACAAAACCAACGCTACTTCACGTCTTTTATTTGCAAAAGTCCAAAAAAGCTTCGAAGCCAAAGATACCCTTTTGGCTAGCGCCCAGCAAAAAATCAGCTTATTGGAAGCACAACTGCAGGCAATACGGCCGGTTAAAAGGAGGAGGGTGGTTCCGGATCCAAACGAGCTTTTGGTTAACAAACAGAACATTATTGGATTGCAGGAAAATGATATAGAAAATTTGGAACCTTTAGCTGATGAAGAAGAGGTTAATGAACCGGAGAAGCGTGAAAACGATTGTATTTTTGTCCGTTGATAATTTTATATTTAAATCAGTTTATAAAAGTAGGCATTTCGTTGTTAGATTTTCAGGGTGCCGAACAGGGGGGGGTGCCGAACAGGGGGTACGCAACGTTATGTTCCAAATGTGATCACTCTTGTGTAAGTGATCATGATCACTCTGGGGTGATCACGGCTGTGCTGATCACTTCCTTGGTAATGATCGTGGTCACTCTTGTTCTGGTGATCGGGTTAGGGTTTCTTATCTTATCACCACGTGACCTCGTGCTCCCCTTCTCTGTCCTTGGTTCGTGCTTCTTGGTTAGTTCTGGTTTGGGTTCCCGACACCTCTCTCATTCTTGCCCAATCGTGTCGGTACCAATCCTGGTCGTAACATCTTCATTGATGTCCCCCCACTGTAAGTACTATAGTGGGTATACAATGTGGACATTCCACATCAATAAATGCCGACCATTACACATAACAAATTGCGAGATCAAAAGTTAAAATTCCCGACGCGGTAGTATAGCGTAGTATTATGAGCACCTTACGAACTAAAAAGTGGATCACCTATATTCTTTTTTCCTATATGTGCCTTTTCACTCGGCTTGTTCCTCTTGATCTGTTTGTGATGCTGTCGTTGTGCTTTCGTTTTCTCGGTTTGCTCCGAGTTCTATTTGCATTCCACGAAACCCCTACACCGAGCAAGGTTCCAGCGAGATGGGGACAACCTCAGGATTGCAGGTTTTGAGGCTGTAACATTTCGCTTACATCGTCGCCGCTGTTTTGCTAACGTTTTCGTTGTTCGCCCCATTTACAACCGTCATTTCCATCCCCTGAGCCAGTGTCGGGCGGCGACCAGGGTCCCACACGCCTGCGCCACCTTAACCAGCGGACCCAGCCAGGTGCCTGGAAAAGTATCATGGGCTATCTGCAACAGTGCCAGCCGGAAAATGGCAAAGATCACATAGCGTACCACGGACAAATGGGCAGCCTCATTACGACGGAGCGAACAAGGTACGGACAAACACGTCGCAATCTGAGCCCAGGTTTCCTCCCAGCGATTGTATAAACAGTAGCCGTTGATCCAGAACTATATTGATCTTTTGTCGGAAAAGCTCCACTCCAACTCCTATAACGGAACGCAAGCGCTGGAAATTACTGGGCGATACAATTGCATCACTTTTGACTTTATTGGCGATCTGACCTTTGGCGAGTCGATTTTGAGGGTTTCCATACCGCACTGATTGGGTTGTGGAACTAAAAGCGTTTTTTTTTTTTTTTTGGAAAACAAAAGTCATGACATACGCATAAATAATGACACACAAACACCACCCCAACCCGGATTTATTTTACGTAGCACAAAATAGCTTTGTGATATGCCACGAGATGTTACATGGTAGATTTCGGGTGTGGAATGCCGTCCCTGTGGAGTATAAAACTAGATTAGAATTAGAGGAAACTTTAAAGTGATGGGTCTGCCGTGGCACCGAGAGCGCTAAACCTGATCGCGTTAATAGCTCCTCTGTGGGAGATCTTCACAAAAGGTATCAAGTAAGAGAAAATGCTTTATTATGCAAATGACTGTGATAAGCGAGCCGTGGTTGAATTGTTTACTACTCCCCAGTGCCTAGAAACAGAATAGTACCTGTTATGCAGTATTTGTACTAGTTCTAGTCTAAAGAATCCCCAATACAAATTCTACAATCGGGATAACAACTGGGAATTATTTGATAGCGATGCCGATAACTTCTTTTGTCACCGAAGACACTTCAAGATTCAAATTCAAATGTCGAAACTGCATTATTCGTGAATCTCCGTCATTTAAACTGGGCATGGTAGCCTCTGTAGTGGTAAACAGTTTGGCCATCTCTACTGCTGCGAGTAGCTCGGCCAGCGCGTACAATCCATCACGTAATCGGGTTCTTTATGCAGCCCAGACAGACTGGCATGGACCCCTTGTTGCAAATGATCCGACGAGACAGAATCAGGCTAACACACATTTCGGGGCTTTTTGTTTAGGGGAGCCATGAGATGGTTCGATCAAGGTAAGTACTACCACGGATGCAGGCAAACAAAACCACCCCTTGTCACCGTATATGTGGGCGTGGGCCTTTGTTAACTTAACTGTTCGCGGCAATCACCAAGTATATAAATTATTTTTTTGTTCAAAACAATTAGCAAAGTCGACAAAGCCCATAAACCGGCACCAGCGAACACTGTACCGGGAGATGGATTTTTACCCCTACCACTATAGTACGTAACTATACCCCCACTCCGGAAATGCGCACACATACAACTACGGTGACGGGCGAAAAAACCCCCCCTTGTCGCCGTATATGTAAACGTGGGCCTTTACTAACTTAACTGTTTGCCGAAACCAAACAAATACCTAAAAATCTTTTTGTTCAAAATTATTACCAAAGTCGGCAGTACCCAGAAGGTCCACACCAGTGAACTACTGTGCGACAGGGGACATTTTTACCCTTACCACCATAGTATGTACCAAGGCACCGCCGAGTCAGAATCTAAAGTGCTACTATTGTACTATCTGGTATTAAATCGGGAAATACAAGACTAGAGCCCTACGTGGACACTGTCTCTGTGATTGTTTGTTTAGCCGGGAAGCATGATCAGAAATCAAACTTTTCGTACGCTTAATGCCGCGCGAAATCAAGGTTTGATACTACCCCGTAATGCCTGTTCCCTAATGCCCATCTTCAGACAGCACATGGTATCCTGAGCCAACTTCAGTCGACCGTCCGCTTCTTGGTAGGGTTATCTCGGCTCTAGAGTTGGGAGGAACCCACACCTCCAACATGAACTGCCCGCCTCGTATCGACCATTTGCACCGCACTTGGCCGTACCCGCTCACGTATTTTGCGTCGGCGCTCGTGATGCCCCCTCCCGGTACGGGCGCCACCTTGACCTTTTTCCACCCGGGCTCGGCAGGCTGCAGCCCTCCGACGGTCTGGTGGATCCAGTCGGCCACGGACCCGAAGGCGTAGTGGTTGAAGCTCGTCATCTCCCCCGGGTTTATCGTGCCGTCGGCCATCATGCTGTCCCACCGCTCCCAGGTCGTGGTGCCGTTCATGGCCACCTGGTACAGCCACGACGGCGTCCGCGTCTGCAGCAGCATGCGGTAAAAGTCCTCGGTGGCCCCGATGGCCCGCAGTGCTGGGCCCAGCGCCGGCGTCCCCGCGAACCCCGTGCCGACGAGGTAGTCGTTGTCGGCGACGATGGACCGGAGCGTCGCGCCGGCCGAGGCACGCTCCGCTTCGTCCGCGTACAGCCCAAACTCGAGGGCGAGCGCGTAGGCGGTCTGCGTCTCGTTGGCCATCCTCCTGCCGTCGCCAGTCGTCATCCAGGCCTTTTGGAACTCGCCGACCAGGGTCGTGTGCTGCCTGCGGTACTCGTCGGCCTGTGCGGGCTTGCCCAGCAGGGTCGACATGTTGGCCAGCAGCTCCGTCATGCGGACGAGGTAGGCATCCGCGACGAGCAGTGGGGCCGTCGTCGCGGCTCCGGGGTTTTCGGGTGGCGATTTGGGATCCAGCCAGTCGGCGAACTGGAACGATCTGCGATCCCACAGCCCGACGTCGTTGCGGTAGATACCCTTGCCGACCCAGTTGCTCGCTTGGGTAAACTGCTCCGCCAGCATGCCGCCGTCGCCAAAGAAGCGGTACAGATTCCAGGGGTTGCCGACGGACACGTCACCCCAGACCGCCAGTGCAGGAAGGGCCGGCGGTTGGCGCGCCGGAACATTTGGGATGTAAGCGGGCACCACCATGGAGCCGCCCACCTGCATCTCGGAATCAATGTCCCTGTGCCAGCCGCGGAAGAAGCCGGCCGTGTTGTACAGGTAGTTGGCCGTGGGACCGAACGCGTGAGCGTCACCCGACCAGCCGAGCCGCTCGTCTCGTTGAGGGCAGTCCGTCGGCAGGGAGAGGAAGTTGCCCTTCATGGACCAGAGCACGTTCTCGTGGAACTTGCTGAGCAGCGCGTGCGAACACTCGAACCATCCCGTCCTCTCCATGTCGCTATGGACCACGACGGCCGTTAGTGATTCCGCAAGTGGAGGCGCCCCCTCGGGCCAGCCGTCAACCTGCACGTACCGGAACCCGTGGTACGTGAACCGGGGCTCCCACGACTGTGGACCCTTGCCGTGGAGTATCAGGGTGTCGGTGGCATTTGCGAGACGGAGCGGCCGCGTGCCGAGCTCCTCTTTGTCAAGAACCTCTGCGTGTTTGAAGGTAATCTTTGTCCCGCTTGGCCCCTCGACGTTGTCGACGCGCAACCAGCCGACGAGGTTCTGGCCAAAGTCGACGAGCGTCTTGCCCGACGGCGACCTGAACACAGACTGCGGCTTTCGCTCTTCGAGCTTGCGCATGGGTGGGCCGTCTGGTGATGCCAACTGGTCGCTGATTGCATCGACCTGCTTGGTCGCGAGCCAGGTGCTTTGGTTGAAAGAAGGGCTCGACCAGCCTTGGATGGCCTCTTCCAGCCTCGAGTCGTACGCCTCTCCCGCATAGATTCCAGAGCTCAAGATTGGCCCGGTGTTGGCCGTCCAGGTCCCGTCTGTGGGAACAACCAGGGTGGAGTTGTCCTCTTTGGTGACGACAAGCAGCGCATACAATCCAATCGAGTCGCCCCAGTTGTTGTTGGTTATAACCCAACTGAAATCGGCACCCATGCCGCCCAGGGGACCAGAGAACCAGCCCTCACCGACGACGGCTCCGATGGCGTTGTCACCGTCCTGTATCATGTCCGTCACGTCATAGGTGTCGTAGACGTGACGAAAGCCATAGGACTGCCAGCCGGGGGCGAGAACGTGGTCCCCCACCCGCTTCCCGTTGATCTCGGCCTCGTAGATGCCCAACCCGGTGATGTAGAGCCTCGCGGATTTGATCTTGTCGTCGACGGAAAAGTCTTTGCGGAAGTAGACGGGCTGCTTGACGCGGCCCGTGTCGAGGGGACGGTCTGCGACAATCGGCAAGGCACCTCGCCAGTCTTGACGAGACAGCAGACCTGTTTCGACTGCCACCCAGTCGGACCACGGCGTCGACGGCTGGCCCTCTCCACCGTGGGCTCGAGTCCTGATTAATGCTTGTTCGGCGGAACTCAAGGGCTCGGCGGGCCAGTTGACGAAAAGCGACTGTGATGAGTTGAAAGAGTAGACGCGGGACTGGCGGTTTCCCTGGACGCTTCGGGCCACTTCAACGTCAAACGCGCTCTGCTCCCAGTCCGACACGTTCCCGTCGAAGCGCCATGAGATGCGAGGGGATGCCTCTCCTATCCCCAGCGCATCGCGGTGGTGTTCAAGCGAGAGCTGAGAGATGGCAATGGACATTTTGATTGTTCGCCGGTGGACGGGCGTGGATCAGTAGGGAGCAATGAGCAAAGAGCAAGGAGGTGATGAGAAGATGTGCCTTTTTATCTACCAGCTCGTTGCAGAATATCCTTGCCACATTCTGCGGCCTACAGCGTTGCCTGGATACCGCCAGGACCTTGAATTTCTGTTCATCATGGACCGAGTTGGCCCCGTCTGCTCGCTGTATATTGTACCGAAACCCATGACGTTCTCATCAGGGTCAACCGCAAAAAAGAAGCTTGGCCGGGCTTATTTGTGGAGCGTCCATGCACTCGAAATCTTGATGTAGCAAAACATCTGGAGAAAACGCGGAGTATGTGCGGGGGATCGCGGAGAGGGTGGTCACCGGCAGATGGATCTACCCTTGGCCTCTTTCCAAGTAGAAACACGAAACAAACGGAAGAACTACCTACTATTCTTGTGCTGATGGAAAAGGACAACTCCACTCCCGCAGGGCCCAGTGAAAACCTCACCTCGCGTTTTCATTGGCATTCCCAAGCTCCACGCTAACGCTTCTGGACTGAAATACTCCGCCCCAAGGGACACCGGCAACCGGAGTGAGATTTGTATCTTGATGTTCTGTGGGTCCTCCTCGTTTAAGCTCGTTTAATGTTGGTTCAAAGCTCGTTCAAACCTCGTTCGTGACAACGGTAACGAGCTACAGTGGGGGGAAATGGATATGGTAACAGGGGTTGCCCATTTGATAAATTTGCCTGTTGCTTGCTTATGCTCATACAAGGTCGAACATCGCTCTGAAATACTTTGTGTGCGTCGAAAGTAATGTTTCTTACTTGCAATTTGTAAGCTCCATGACCAGATGAATTTTCTCTTCACCTAGCATGTCGCTTGGTAGCCAGCTCGATAAAGTACTGTCCTCCCCGCAACGGTACCGGACCCTCCGTTCCTGCTCTAGTCCTCTCTGGCCAGCCCACTACGTACTTGTACTTGTGCAGCACTGCCGACCCTCCACCCCGAATTTGGGCGGCGATCGGAGAGCACCCACAGGATTGGGGATGTGGGGCAGCGTGCATTTGGAAGGGAGCACTCATTGAATGGATATCAAGGCCAGGTGCTTTTCTTGGTCAAAGTTCCTCCCTACACAGGTAAGGACGTCGAACTTGCAAACAGTCACGCCAAAATTCGCTTGGCCTTTCGCTTGAGAGGCGCGCAATATATGTCTGGCAGCGCAAAGTCGATCAACAGCATTTATAATAACGCCCAAACCCCAGTAAACTGGCAAATTCCTGGGCAAACCACAATACCTAATCTGCTCTGTCTCGGGTTGGGATTGTTCCCGGACTGGAACAAGATGCTTGTCTTTGCACAGAGGGCTGCCCATGAACAATTATTCCGAGACTCTGGTTACTTCTCACTCGATGTATTTCCTATAGGTATATCGCAAGCTAGTGCTTTATCCACAACTACCATACGCATGATGCTATAGTCCCCCGTATCCTCCATGTATTTCATATCCATTTCCAGCATGTGGTTGCTGTGGTTCGTCAGGAGGCCCATAACGATCGTGGCATTTCTTGAAACCTGTGTAGGCTGTGTTGTATTCGGCCGTTGTATCGCCCATATCTTTTTTATTGCCTCAACGAAAGCACCAGTCGCTCACATCTTCCCAGAAGTCACGGCGATACTGATTTCGTCTTATCCAAGCCTGCTAGCTTTGGACCAACTTGTAAGAATTGAAATGACTTGATATAGTCTTTTTTATACAAATTCCCTCTCAGTGGATAAATAAGACCGCATTGACAAGCGCGCAAACAAATGGCCTAAAAGTCCATAAATCTTGATATACTTAATCTATATCTTATTAACATAGAGGACAGCGAACTTGGGACGCTTTGGAGGCCAAGTTGTTGTACTTCTCTCAACTATTTGGCTTTCAAAATCCATTCCTGGGTTGCTGGCTCGTTTATGCTTTCTTCCGGGCATTGGAATAATTTATTCTTTAAATCGCTTGATAAAATCTCTCAGAATTCCCTTAGTACAACACTTCCATGGTATACCACTTGAGAGGAAGGGTTGACCAGGGCCTAGCTGGTGGCAAGTGCAAATGGACATTGGTAGAGAATTACAACCATACAATACGTCTTCGATCGCGTGCTGTGAACACCTGCGCTACTTGTGGGTGAGATTGAGGCTTTGTCAAGGACGCGAGAATGGAACTCCTAGAGATGTGGTCGTGGTCACTGCTAGCCTGCTAGGTGACTTGCTCAAAATTACCCACCGATATTCGACCTAGACAGAGCCCGCCTGGCAATGTTCATTACTCGCTCTCAACCAAAAGTTGCAGGAACCTCAGCTGAGCTAACAACCCCTTGACCAGCAGAAGCCCCACTTGGGATTAGGACCCTGACTGCAGCCCAATGCATTATGCTAGTGATTGCGCTGTGATGTTGAACAATGGAGAGCTGCAACATCCTATCTGTCATTTTCACTAGCAAAGAGCAGAGCAAAAACACAGGTATCGGATTCAGCATTTTGCTCCACCATGTGTAGTCCAAAAGAATTTCAGTGGCAAAGATTCGCCTCTGAAGCCAAAAGCCCCCGGCCATTTCGACCCACTGAAGTGATTCATCCCGCGTCATGGCACCCCCGGGGCGCGTTTCCCCGGTGCGGCACGGCAGTTTCAGACGACGACCCATCCATTGACAGGAGTCACCGCCGATGGGTTGATTGGACAGCTGTCTACAAATACAAAGCGATTTGTTGTTTTCCCGAACAAGGGCGATTGTCAACGCAGCAAATTCACCATTGGCAGCAGTCGAAGCGATTTAAAACACCGCCATTGGTACATCGTTACTCGTTAATCCTAGCACGAGTCAATTCATCCCCTGCCAAAAATGGCGCATCAAGCACACGCACTACCCTGGAACACGCTGGCATCCCAAGTCAAGCACACGGTTTCCTATCACACCGAGCCGCAGCGCAAGGACATATTCTCCGTGGGTAAGCCCAACAGCACCAAGGAGGTCGAGTACTTTTGCCGAGCCCTCGCCAAGCGCATCCGCGAGTTCTCCGAGACGGAGAGGGCCAAGTTCGCGCCCAAGGAGGAGTACCAGAAGCGCGCCAGGGCGTGGAAGTCGGGGCCCAACGCCAAAAAGGTCTACCCCGACAAGCAGGACCTCGACTGCCAGGCGCCCGAGGACGCCGACTTTTGGTTCCACGAGCAGTTGTGGGGCAACCCCAGCCTGCAGCAGGTGGAGAAGTGGGTGAACGCGCAGTACGGCTCCCGCATCGCCCGTGCCGACACGCTCAAGCTCATGATGATCGAGGCGGTCGGGATGAAGCCGGCGTTGTCGTCGCGGATCGATGCGGGCGCGGCCGAGAAGCTCCAAAAGGACATGATGGACTCGCTGCTCCTCCTGGCCAACCACCCGGACGCGGACCTGCCGTCGCTCGTCAACATGCACCACGGCCACCACTTTGGGCTCAGCAGGGTGGCCGAGGAGGGCGTCCGCGGCTACGTCTACCTGAACCTGATACTGGCCATGCAGGAGAACGGCTCCGACATTTGCGACCACGTCGTGGACGAGAACGGCGTCGAGAACAAGAGCCGGAGGAGGTACATGGACACCACGAGCTACAAGAGGATGCTCGACTCGGTGGCGGGGAGCTACGACGGCGACGCGCAGAACCTGGTCCACTGGGACTTCTTTTACGAACGCACAGAGGACGACTGGAAGCGCGACACGTCAAAGGACGTGCTGGCCGACTTGGATGCGTTGAAGGAGTACCTGAAGGGCGTGTGGAAGGTGCTTGTCGTCTATGATCTTGTTCTTCGGGAGGCGGGCGCCGATCCGGATATTGAGGACGAGTGCCGAAAAATGCTCAACTACAGTTTTCTCCTTTGAGATGAAGCTGGTTTGGGATCACCACTTGGGTCTGGAGTGGATGCAGCTGCAGAAGTGTATTTTGTTCTTTTTCTTAACGTGGTAGTCGTCTCTAGAAGCCGGCCTTGCAAATATAGAATGATCATGACGAATGGAAGCAAAAGAAGAGAAAAATTGAGTACAAATAAGCTGAATCTTTTTCCCCCGTCGACTACAAGCCAGTGGCCACGAAAATCTTGGTCACCCTTTTGGCCGAGATGCACAAAGCGACGCACATTGCACAGCTTCACGAGCCTTGGCAAAAGTCTAGATCGAGTGCACATTTACTCAGCCATGTGGTCGAAACGGCGCTGTCAGGCCATCCGCCGCGTGACTGAGGACAAGACCATGCATGTGGATAACATGGTTATTGTTGTGAAAACGATTTGACTCACAAGGCGAGCCGGTGGCAAAATATAAACTCTATCGGAACTATAGAAAGTTTCTGTGGTATTACAACTGGGTAATTCAGTATTTGTTGTGTGCTAGGTTGACGGATGACTACATATCGTGAACTTGGCTCCCAAGTATAATATATTCGTGTTGCCTTAAGCATAAAGCGCTCGAAAGGTCTCATGTGACTCGGAGTTTACCTGAGATGTAGTCTTCCGCGTCGCACATGGCGCCACAGCAGATAGGACATGTTACTCGTTCCGCGTAGGGGATAGATTTGGCTTCCCGACATGAGCTCTCTTTGTATATCCGAATAGACAAACTCAGTACTTGGCAGGCTGCATAAGAGCCGACTTCAGTCTCTGGCTAATCCTATCATGCTCACGATAGCATCAATGTTGAAAATAAAATTCACACTAGGATCACAGGGCAACCCTCGCATATGACATAGCGAGCACTCTGAAGGAAAGATGCCGCGAACAAGCCTAGCGTACAGCCGGCCAACACATGTAGGGCTGAATTCCCGTCAAATCTGGCACGGCCAATGCCAAATCCCCTGATAGAAAGCGTTCGACTCGATGATGGCTAGCAGTCACACAGGAACGACGCCCAACCTGTAGTACGAATTGCATCACGATTGTCAGGTTCAATGATGACACCGCAGAAGGCGTAATAAGCGGCTAAATAGTTTCCCTCAATCACAATCCTGCGATACCTTTAAGAGTTCATTTTCGAAGGATTCAAGTCGTACATTTCCATCGTACTACGTATAACTCGGGTCACCCTCAGCTCCCGGTCCGAAAAGCCATCCGATCTGACACAGGCATAACCCTGACCTGGGGCATCCCAAACTCTTATTTTCCCTTGCGCCACCCCCGCAAAGAAAAAGGGTGCATTGGCGGCATTCACCCAGGCGCCAACAACCAGCAAAAAAGCCATCCAGGTGCAAATACTTGCTCGCCGCTTTCAATCCAACGAACCATCCAAGACGTCCGTCGCAAAAACCCTGCTGCCACTCAACTGCGATGGGCCTACGCTACAACGAATACCTGACCGGAGACAGCATTCTCGTGTGCAAGGGGTGCAGGGCACACACGGCGAACCAAAACGATTTGGTCAGCAGGGTATGAAGAATGACACAATACTTCTTGCAACACGTACCCGTTTTATTTTTTCAGACCAGATGGGGAAAAAAGAACGGGGGAATTGTTGGAATCCTTCAAAAAAATATACTAACAAGCCGGGGTTTTCTCCGCCAACCTCTTGATCCTCTCCAGAGTTTCCGCAAGCATCCTCCACCATTCATGGGTCAGACCCACCTTTGTTAGCGATTCACACCCAAACACACCAATAAGCTTAACAGCTGAAGAATTTTCGCCCTCCGGGCGCTGGTCGTCATGGCCTCACCAGAGGTCTCAAACCGCCGCGCGCGCCCGCAGAGCACGCCGCAGGCTTTGCCGCAGGGCCAGGCCGAGTCGGGACACGTATCTCTCGACACGCGCACCGCTAACGCGCCTCAGCCGGCTGGCCGCGGAAGGTACTCCAGCCTCCCGGCCCTGGCCATCAAAACACTGCAGCAGGAGTTGGAAAACGTGGAAACAGTCGGCAGCTGGCTCGAAGAGGTCTTTGCAGCCAAGCTCGAAAGTTTACAGGCCCCGGAGGACGCCGCGCTTAGGAGAATTGTTCTTGAACTTGACGACGTGATCAGCGGCTGGTTCCTCAGTCGCACCCTCCCTGAAAAAGAGCGTTCACGCTCCCCGTCGCGTTCGCCGACCAGTTCCAGCGAAAGGCGCAGCATTTTAATTACGAGGACGGGCACGGCGTCGTCGGCCTCTAAAGGCAGAGGCACGCCCACTAACAAATCGGTCACATGGGCCGAGCGAGCCGCCACGCCACCAGCGGCGGCCCCAACGCGAATTTTAACCCCGGCCACGCGCTCGTACCCGATACGTACGACGCCCGGCAATGCACCTGACAGCTCCGCAACTCCCTCCCAATCGGGCCGGGACCGCTCCCAAGCCCCGAAACGTTTGACAGAACAGCCGTCCAACCGCATCCTGATCCGCGTAAATGACAAATTGCGGATGGTGACGAGGGAGCCATACGCGGTAACGACCAAACTGGCCGAATTGGTCTCGGTGCCACACAGTGAAATCCCAAACGCCAAGCGTACCCCCACGGGCTGGGGTGTTACGGTGGCCTCTGAGGAAACACGGCAAAAACTCCTCAACCCCAGCGCGGTCAAGGCCATTATGGACGCATTGGACGCGCGGGAAGTCACTGTCCCGACAACCTGGCACACATACGCCGTCTCTGGAGTGCCCCGAACGCTCAATTGCCTGGACGGAAGAAAGGACGTACATGAGGTAATCCAGGAGGAGATTACCGTGGCAGCAGGCCAGCAGCCAGTCAACTGGCATATTTCCAAACATGGTTACGACCCACATACGGCTGAGGGCACGTGGATAGTGTCCTTCCTTCAACCCGTAAAGCCCTTTCAGCTTTTTGGAGTGTCGAGACGTGCGCGGAAGGTTGAAAAATCACGCAAAATTACACACCACCACGACGGTTGCCAGGGATATTGCGAAATACGTCGCTGCGTACGGCAAGCGCGTTGCGGCATATGTGGTGAAGCAAAACATGCGACAGAGGAAGAGCCGTGCAAGGCAGCCCCCAAATGCGTTAATTGCCACGGCCATTTCCCATCCGGACATGAGAATTGCCCTGCCCGACCTTTGGTGGTAAATGGGAAGTTTGAACGACCTTCACAGCGTAAACTTAAGGGGATTCGCAGAATCGGACGTGCCAACCGTGCCGCGATTATCAACGACCGGGCCGAAACGGCCCGCCGAGAGCCAGCACCTGCAATCCCGGTCCTAAGCACCTCATCGCAGCATTCGCAAACCTCGAGCTCCCGATCGAGCATTTCAAACAAAAGAGCGCGGCCATGCGAGGCGGCAGGGGCGGACATCCGTAACTTCCTGCAGGTTGAACAGGAACGCGTGCACGACGAAATCGTTTGGGCAGCCGAAATGGAGGAGGACGCAGCGGCTGCCGAACCTTGCCCCGCTGATGGGATAGACTTGGAAGCAACCCGTCGATTAATATGACGAAATACTCGCTCGGCAATATGCAGCGGGAATGCCTCGACGTAGTTTGGGCCAACGTAGGTAAAAGGATGGGTGTGCATCTGAGCCTATTGGAGTTGTGCCACCAGAGAAAGGTGGACCTGGTTAACGTTCAAGAGCCATGGTGCGGGCTAAATACGACTACACAAACGCACCCGGGCTATGATGTTTTTGCGCCAGTGGACGAATGGCACGCCAACACTTACGAAGCCATGACTGGGCTCCGGCCCCGGGTGCTCACCTACGTCAAAAAGGGGGCAGCCCTAAGGGCCGCACAACGACGGCTACCGCAGGGCCAAAATACGCGGGACATACTCTGGCTCGAAATTAACGGAATACTGTTTGTTAACGTATATAGGGCTCCGGGCACTGAAGCCGCGCTGGAAATGGTATGCAATACCGTGCCAAATGGACCCACGGTGCTAGGCGGCGATTTTAACGTAGCGGCTGCTGCATACCAGCCGGGCCGCGCAAACGCACGCGGAGGGGACCAACTGACGGCATGGGCGCAAACCCAGGGGATGAGTTTTACAGGAAATATCGGCGTGCCCACCCACCGCGACGGGGGTTTACTGGATATGGTCTTTTCCAACCTCCCCAGCACAATAACTGTGGTTGACAGCAGTCTTTACACAGGCTCCGACCACGAATCCCTTTATACCACGCTGCGGACGCGCGGCGCCCCCCGCCCGGAGGCGATCAACGTTTCGGTTAGGGACGACCGGTTACCAAAGTTCGCGGAGCTACTTGCTTTTGGCATGCAAGACATGCCGGACCCGGGATCCGCGGCCGATGGCTACGCATTGGACGCGTGGGTAGCTGAATTTACAACTTTATGGGAGCAAGTGACGTGGGTCGTGGGTACGCCGGCGGGAAAAAGGGACAGCTCGGCTCCCTGGTGGACCGAAAACTGCCAGCGGCTCTGGTCCGAATTCCAGCGGGTTAAACGGAGCGCTGTAAATAGGGCAGACGCCTCTGCCGAGGAAAAAGCCTATACGAAAGGGGTGCGGGCCGCGAAGCGGGAGTACTGGAGGCACCGGATCGACCAACTGCGCGACGATAAGGATTTGTGGAACATGGTGGGCTGGCTGGGAGCCGGACCACGCCTCCGGTCCCCGCCGCTGGTTATTAACGGCGAGCAAGTGAGCGAGCCTTTAGCAAAAGCGGAAGCACTGCAACGGGAGGTGCTTGGCCGATTTTCGGCGGAGGATGACCTGCAGGGAGACCCCTTGGAGGCCTGGTCGGCGGACGAGGCTAAAATCCCTTGGGACACCCAGGTTAGTGCGGAAGAGGCGGAGCGCTCCTGCATTGGGGTTACGAGCACGTCCCCGGGCATCGACGGAATAACCGTCCGGCTACTAAAAGCCGGATGGGCTTCGTTGGCCGAGCCGGTGCGCAGGCTCTACCAACGTTGCCTGGAACTCGGACATTTCCCAGCGCCTTGGAAGAAGGCCGAAGTCGCGATGCTACCGAAAACGGGGAAGAAAGACCGGAGCAGCGTTCGATCCTGGCGGCCTATAGCCCTCCTCTCCTGCATCGGAAAAGGCCTCGAGAGGCTCGTTGCACGCCGGATAGCTTGGGCCATACACGACAACGGGCTCCTTAGCTGCACCCACGGCGGTGCCCTACCCAAACGATCGGCGACGGATCTGGTTTGTGCCCTCGCCCACGATATCGAGCAGGCTCTAGCTCGCGGGGAGGAAGTCACCCTTGTCGCATGCGACGTCCAAGGCGCCTTCGACGCCCTCCTCCATAGGCGATTAATACGGAAAATGCGGAGCCTCGGGTTTAGTAAAATGCTCCTCAGGTTCGTGATTAACTTTTTAAGCGGCCGCCAGGCCCGAGTCCGGCTGGAGGGTACGACCACGGGCTTTAGGCGGCTTGGGTGCGGCACCCCGCAAGGGTCTCCCCTTTCCCCGATCCTATATATGCTATATTTGGCGTATCTCGTCAAAAACGGTACGAAGTGGCGGTTGGCATACGCAGACGACGTGCTTACATGGAAATCGTCACCCTCGTTGGAGGAAAACGTACGTTGGCTGGAAGATAAACTCCGGGATATGCACGAAATTGCGGCGGAAGAGAAGATCCATTTTGCAGCGGAAAAGACAGAGGTGATCCATATCACTAAGAAAAGGCACGGTCGCAACCCGGAAATCCGGATTAATGGTAGAACGGTTACCCCGGTCCAACTACCGGGCGGTCGACGCGGACAAAGCGCCTCCGGGGCCGAGCGCTACCCGGGCATGCGTTGGCTTGGTTTTTGGTTCAGCCGACGGCTAGACGGGCGCCGCCACGTGGCCGAAAGGGCTGCCAAAGCAATGGCGGTCGCTGCCCACCTCAAGAGCTTTGGGGCAGTAAGATACGGACCGCCTGCGGCTGCACTTCGCAAGGCAGCGGTGGCATGCGTGGGTTCCTCGGCCACCTACGCAGCCGAGGCATGGTACAACCCAGCGCACAAGCAAAGAGGACTCCTCAAAGCATTGAACAAACCGCTGGTTTTAGCGGCACGGGCAATCCTCCCGGCGTATAAAACCACCCCCTCGTCCACTGTTCTCAGGGACGCAGGACTACCCTCGGCCCGCGTCGCGCTGGCCTACACCCGCCTGAAATACGGCGCCCGACTAAGGCTCGCGGACAAGGGGCACCCCCTTGTCAGCCGCCTGCGTGAAACACCTCGTGCCCGCAACTCGGGCCATTCGGCCACGACCCTGCAAACGGCTGCACAACTTCTCCCGCGGATCCGGAGACTAGAGTTGCGCGCACCTCGCAATGCCCCGGATTCTCGCACTGACCCCACCGGAGGAGTCCCGAAAGAGGAAGCGGCCCGCCGCTTTATCGAATGGCTGGACATGGTATCACCTGACGATATCGTGGTATATACGGATGGTTCGGAAAAACACGAAAACAACTGCGTCCAAATAGGGTACGGATGGGCCGCTTTTAGGGCGGGCCTGGAATTTGCCGCAGGCTCCGCATCTATTACGCCGGAAAGCCACGTTTTCGACGCCGAGGCGATTGGCGCCCTAAAAGGGCTACAGGCGGCAGCCAAGGCCCAGCCAGGCGCCCGGATCTGGATTTGTGTGGACAGCACCTCGGTTATTTGGGGTCTTAGAGGCGACGCGCCGCGTTCGTCCCAATGGGCCTTTCTGGAGTTCCATGACCTTGTCGATCTACTCCGAAAACAAGGTACCGAGGTTCGGGTCCGTTGGTGCCCTGGGCACCAGGGAATCCCGGGAAACGACCGGGCTGACGAGCTGGCCAAGGCCGGCTCCGCCGGACCGCCGGACCCAGACCCGAGGGCTCAGCAAACCACGTATAGCGGTGCCGGCACGGTCCTCAGAGCCATTCTTTCGAATATAGAGAAGGACTGGTGGCGTAAAGAACTCTGTGAACGGTCCCCCGCATATAGGGAATGGAAATTCCAATACACACCGAGAAAGGAGCCCGAGGAACTGCGTTTGCCAAGACCCCTACTGGGCCATTATTTGGCCATGAGGACCGGCCACGGCGATTTCAAGGCCTACCATGACCGTTTCAACCACCAGGATGCAAACACCTCGTGTGCCTGGTGCTGGAAGCGGACCTCCCCTGAGCACCCGGTGCACTGCCGCTATTCGCGGGCGGTGTGGAGAAACTGGCCGTGGCCTAATAACGACCGGCCGGCCGGGCCGCCAAATCGCGCCCAACGCTGGAAATTCTTCCAGACAAGCTTCGGGCAACCGAAAAGCTTTGAGGCGTTTTCGATAGCCACCAACTACTTCAGCGCCCGCCCCAGAGCGGCCCGCCAGCGCCCCGCGCGCCACGAACGCACTTTACGCCTAGGGACACCGATCGTAAACGACTCGAACTCTGACGAGGAATAGACTTACTGCCTTTTCACCCACACTTCACGGCACAAGCCGTCAGACGAACCCTCCGTGCACCTTAGGCACGGGGTCGCGTCAGTGAACTAACCCCCTAAGCAGGACCGGGCCCGAACCCGGTCAGGCACGATCCGCCTCTGCCCTCCTTGTTTTCCCCCTGTGTAAATAAAGAAGATAGAACGCGCGCCGAGATACCCCTCGGGAGGTTGCTAACGGCCGGCTAACAAGCCGGGCCGAGCCCGGCGTTAACTAATACTACTACTACTACTACTCCAGAGTTTCCGCGGCACCCACGGCCGAGCCCACCTCTTTCGGCGGCTCGTCAACGTCCGGGCGGCCGAGCCCGAGACGCGCGACATGTCGACGGGCAAGCACATTGTGCGGGACGTGTTCTGCGTGGGCTGCGACGCCGGCGTCGGCTGGGTCTACGACAAGGCGTGGGAGGAGTCGCAGCGCTACAAGGAGGGCATGTACATTCTCGAGATGGAGCTTGTCAGGTGCACGCGGTCTTGAGAAGGCAAAAGAAAAAAAAAACCAATTTGATTAGCTGCTTCCTTTTTTTGTTATTTTGCTCTCGCCCACTGCACCTGGTCGTTCTTCTGGACGCCTCGTAAACTCGAGGTTGCAGCAGCATCCTCTCGGTCCGAAAGCTGCCTGAGCACGACTCAGGCCCCTTGTGACTGTAGCGCGGAGGTGAAGTTTCATGACGTCAATGTCACCTTTTTCTTCTGTACGCCAAGCCTAAACCCAACATCGTACACATGATCGCCTTCAAAGAAGTTGCTTTGGGGATGCAATCCCACTACTGTGAATGTAACTTTTCATTCTGTACCAGGCGGCCAAGAACTGTCTTCTACTGAGCTGATAATAATCTTTTCTTTTTATCTTTTCTTATTCCCCGGGGGACTCCTGCCTTGGTGGGTTTTACCGCTGGTCAGGAGTGCTGCTAGTTTGCTGGTCTCCGTTTCTGCTAACATACCTAGTCAATCTTGTTGTGAAGGTTCATACTTCCGCCTGGTTTGATCTTGATAGCCAACTGGTTCCTACATGACACGTCGCCCTGGTCCACGGCCCTTCCCCGCCTTACAGCCTCTGCAGCCACAAGACTTTCACACCCCTGGGCCAATGAACCCCTAAACCATATTTGCTCATTCACGGTTCGGGCCTTGGCTGCCAGGAAGTTGTGTTAGCAACTCTGCAGGTCCAAGCGCTTCGAACCCACCGTCATCTCACCAGCGACTACCACGGTGGGAGCACAATGACCGGCGCACACCAACAACTTTCAGCCAGGGTGGCATTTATCGGCCCTGGGGAGGAGCCTTCCTGCCAAATACTGGGTATTGGGGAGACGGCCTCGTTGAAGAAAGCGAAATCGTCAAATCTTTGCCTTTTTTGGTCTATGTATGCGAGTAGCGCCAGCGGCTAGAATGCCGGATGCATCAAGCGCAAACGAGTCTTAAAACTTTCTTGTGTTTGCAAAAAGGTTTATCTTAATCGACAGGGGTCCGCTGTGGCTTTTGTTTGGCAGGAACTGCTCCGGCTGCTGACTATTTACGTGCATGTTGATTTGTCAGGCGGGAAAGATCAGCCATCCGGCAAAGACTGCAACGGTCTAATAATGCACTTCGGTCCAGGCTGGGCCTTGGTCTCAGATCTTAATCACCAACTATCTTTAGAACAAACATTAGGTCAGCAGATTCGTGGCAAACTTTTATATGAACCTACTCACAAAGAACGAGTCCAAGCACACAGGGTTTGTCTCGATGAAAACTGGTTGGGATACAAAATGCTCAGCCAAGATTGCAGGTGGACTACTATAGAATCCTATGTCGAGTGGGCTTCTGGTTAAGCAGGGGGCTGGGACTTCCATATTGACGACTTTGATAGAGTGCCGGATGCATTGTTTGCTCGGACAGAGGTGCCAGAAATTTTCGGCGGGAAACTCGGGATGGAATCCATCTTGGTTAGTCGCTTTTTCCTTGATTGCAAAGTTCTGCGCCCAATATATTCTCTACTCTCTGTTTTGAAGCCTTCTGAATATTTGACTGGTTAGGTGATGCTTGGGGTAGGGATGAAGATGAGACTTTTTGGTCAATATATTAGTTCTGCCTCGGATCATCAAACAAGGATTGACGAGCAAGACTTCAAACAAAAGGTCCCTGGCAGAAGGCCGTGATATTCAGACGCGAGAATGGGACAACAACCGAAGGTATTAAGAAATGAGACCAGATCAAAAGCTATACGCTGAATATGGTGGTAGGGGTAAAAGTCCCTCCCATAGCACAGTTGCTCAGTGGTATAGGCCATGTGGGCGTTTCCGGCTTTGATACTAGTTTTTGCGGAAAACTAAATTCGGGTACTTGAAGGTCCCTGCGAACAATTAAATTGGTAACGCCCACGTATAAACGTACGGTGATAGGGGAGGGAATTTTTCGCCCGATACCATAATAAGGTGATTAAGTTTGAACCCAAGCTATAAAGTGACAAATTCACCGAAATTACAGCAAGGACCCTTCCCTGAATATGCATATGGTTTGGAGCTACCACGGATGCAGGCAAAAAAAAAAAAAAAAAAAAAAAAAAAAAAAAAAAAAAAAACCGCCTGTTACCGTACAAGTGAGCATGGGCCTTGATTAATTTGACTGTTCGCGGGAACGCACAAATAACTAAACTATTTCTTTTTTCAAAAATGATACCAAGATCGGCGAAGCCCACAAAGTCCACAACAGCGGACATTGTACCGAAGCATGGACTTTTACCCCTACCACAATAGTACAAAACCCGATCGCAAATCGCTGTCAACGCCTAATGATGAAGAGTGCTGAGATATCTTGTTAAGGGTGGAGCAAACCTTCTCAGGGATATTGGTTAAACTCTTTCTTCTCCTCAACCGTCCAAACTCCCCCGGTAACAAAATGTCAGCACAACTGGTTCCTGGGGATAAACACAGACGCAACAAAAAACCTTGTTGAATCAGGTGTATCATATGCGGCAGTATGAAGTCCTCGGTGGTAATTGAGTAGAAATGCTGGTATTTTAGCCAGCTTCATCGGTCAGCTTCGTCAATCTCTTTGCCCTCTACAGCCACGACTCTTCATGGGTTGCAGCTTGGCTGGTACCAAAGATGACTACACGTAAAACAATCGCGCTTCTGCTGTCGGTCGCTTTGTGGCTGCAGCTCGTCTGGGCCGGCCTCAAGGGACCGACAACGGTCAAGGGCAAACCATTCCCGTCGCTGATCGACGCCACCATGGTGGACATCGCCAAGGGTCTCGACACCAAGCTCTTTACGAGTGTGGACCTGACAAAGGCCTACATGGCACGGATCAACGAGGTAAACGACTACTTCCACGCCGTCACCGAGATGAACCCAGACGCCCTCAAGATCGCAGCCGAGATGGACGAGGAGCGCGCCCGAGGCAAGACCCGCGGCCCCTTGCACGGCATCCCCGTCCTTTTGAAGATGAGCATGGCCAGCGCCGACGCCATGAACACGACGGGCGGCTCGACGCTTCTCCTGGGCGCCAAGTTCGCCCGCGACGCCACCGTGGTCCGCAAGGTGCGCGAGGCCGGCGGCGTCATCCTGGGCAAGGCCAACATGAGCCAGTGGGCCACGTTCCGCAGCAGCGACAACAGCTCGAGCAACGGCTGGAGCGCCCACGGCGGCCAGTGCCTCGGCGCCTACCACGACGACATGGACCCGAGCGGCTCGTCCAGCGGCTCCGCCGTGGCCACGACCCTGGGCCTGGCGGCGGCGGCGCTGGGCACCGAGACGGACGGCTCCGTGATCCTGCCCGCGCAGACCGCCAGCCTGGTCGGCATCAAGCCGTCCGTGGGCCTGACGTCGCGCTTCCTGGTGCTGCCCGTCAGCGAGCACCAGGACACGGTCGGGACCATCGCGCGGACCGTCAAGGACGCCGCGCGCCTGCTGCAGCCCATCGTGGGCCGCGACGACCGCGACAACTACACGGATGCCATCCCGTTCGAGCAGGTCGCCACGCCCGACTACGAGCGCGCGACGCAGAGCCAGGACGCGCTCCGGGGGGCGCGGCTGGGCGTGCCGACCAACACCATCGCGCTCTTCCGCCACAGGCTGCCCGACGAGGACCCGGTGATGCAGGCGTTCCGCGCCGCGGTGGACGAGGTGAAGCGGGCGGGCGCGGTGGTCGTCGAGGCCAACTTCACCATGGCGGAGCAGTGGAACCAGTCCAAGGCGGAAAACATTGTGCTGTTTTCCGACATGGTCACGGCGCTGCCCAGGTTCCTCGCCGAGCTGACCGTCAACCCGTCGGGGATCAGGAACCTGGCCGACGTCAGGCGGCTGACCATCAAAGCCGGCGCCAGGGAGGACTACCCGGCGCGCGACGTCGAGACGTGGGACGTTTGCCTCGACGAGCAGGGCTTTGGCAACGACGACCCGCGCGCGCTGGCCGCGCTGGCCGAGGACAGAATGCTCGGCGGCCAGGGCGGGTTGCTGGGTGCCATTGAGCGGCACGGGCTCGACGCCGTGCTCATGCCGACGCCGATATCGAGAAACTTTGCGGCGATTCTGGGCGCGCCCGTCGTGACCGTCCCCATGGGCTACTATCCCGCGTCTCACCCTGTGAAGAAAGTGCCTGGAAGGGTCGGTCTCGTGGATCAAGGTCCCAATATACCGTGAGTTGTTGTCATATGTCGTCTTTTGTTGGCAAAGAAAAAGAAAGGTATACTAATTTGTGTCGTTTTTTGTCAACAGGTTTGGTTTGAGTTTCCTGGGCGCTAGGTTTACTGAGGAGAAGCTCATCGCGCTTGCCTATGGCTACGAGCAGCGGACAAACTTCAGGGACAAGGTACCGCCGATCAGGATGCCCAAGACAGAGCTTGGTGACATTGTTGGCTTCTAGTCAAGAAGAAACAGGAAAAAGAAACGACAAGGATTTTTGTTTTTGGAATAGCATCAAGCGAGAGCAGAGGGACTTTCACAGTTGCACTGGGTTATAGTGCTCATCTCAGTGCCTGTTGTGTTGTGCAACAATACTTTGACCGTGACAATATGCTTCCAGCGTCTTGGTTGTGATTCTATTTCTAGCTGTGTTTGAGCGGCGTGATGAGACCAAGGTCATTCGTTAGTCAAGGTTGACCGTTGCGTGGACAAAATGCCAGATCCAATGCTGAGAAATGAATATCTATATATGGTTGAAAATATATGCAGAAAAAGAGGTAAAGACTGTAGGGTATTCGGGACAGGGCTCCCGATTATAAAAGAAAGAAAGAAAAAAACCAGATTATGGCTCATGCATTCCTCGTATCACCAGGTAAGCATTCCTCATCCCCCTCTCATCTCCAGTCATCGTTCTGATAATAAGGGTGGTCGAACGGCACGGGCTGCTTCTCGTTCAGCCGGCCGACCAGGTTCTGGTACGTCTTGTACTGCTTCTCGTCGAGCGCCGACAGGCCCGTGGACCGCTCGGAGCGGCGCGAGTCGAACGCGGACTTGGGCAGGGTCGGGAAGTGCGACGGCAGCCGGTTCGGCTGAGTCTCGGACGTGGTTTGGGGCGCGGCGGCCGCGGATCGGCGCGCAAAGAAGCTGCGGATCGTGTTCCTGGTCCCCCCGCTCACGGTGCTGCGCTCGGAGCCGTACAGCCGGCTCTCCCAGTTGGGACCGCGGCGCTCGGTGCCGGAGACCGAGTCTCGTCTGCGCTGGCGGCGGAAGAGGAAGAAGATGATGGCGGCGAGGACGGCGACACCGGCTGACGGGGGAGAGAATATGGTTGTTAGCGAGTGGAAAGCGGCTAGGGGGTCGGGAGGATACTCACCAATGCTTCCAACTATAGCTCCGGCCACCATTCCTCCGTTCATCTGAGGCTGAGGGTCAATACCAGCGGACGAGCTTCCCACCGGCTGAGCCACATTGTTCTGCGGAGTCGGGAGCACGGTGCTCCTCGGGGGCTCCGACGGCAGAGTTTGGAGGGTTGTAGGCAAAGGGAGAGCGCCGTTGACCTTGTCCCCTGCGCCAGCAGAGGTCGGCGCCGGGGCGGGGCTCTGCGCTGGACCGTTGGCTCCTTCGGGAGCGGCGGGAGTGGTCTGCGCGGGAGGCGCCGTCGAAGGCGAGGGAGTGGTTTCGGCCTGTCCAGGCAGGACAGCGGGCGGCTGCGTGGACTGTGCAGGGAGGGTCGAGGATGGCTGCGTGGCCTGGGCTGGCTCCGAGCTGGTCGTGGCCTGGGCGGCCTTGGACTTGACTGACTTGGCCGACTTGGAGGATTTGGACGACACGCTCGAGGCCTTGCCGTCCTTTTTCTCCTGACGCTTCTCGAGATCGGCCAGCAGCTCCGCAAGGCTGTTGGGCTGTCCACCGATGGGGATGGACCTGACTCCGACGGCGGCCCGAGTCGCAGGAGCAGCGGGTGCAGGCGCCGCCCTGCCAGGGGCAGCAGGCCTCCTCCCTGTGCCTGCGTTAGACGTACCCGCCGAGTTGACCGAGGGCGCAGAGTTGGCCGACTGCCCGGAAGCCACGCTCGTGGCATCATCCCTGCCGTTAGGGGCCCTGTTGGCCTGACGGCGATCGAGATCCGCCATCAACTCGGCCATGCTGCTGGGCTGCTCGCCAATGGCGATGGACTTGGACCTTGCAGCGATGCCGGCCGGCGGTGCAGGGCGCGCAGGAGCCGGGGCTGCGGGGGCGCGCTGCCTGCCGTTGGAAGTTGCTGCGGAGTTGTTGGTGTTGGCAGAGTCGACCGAGTTTCCTGACGAAACACTTGCGGCACCACCACGGCCCGGACGCCTGGCGTTGGACTGGCGACGATCCAGGCCCACCAAGAAGTCGGTGAGATCCTCAGAGCGGCCACTGATGGCCCGGGCAGCTGGCGTCGCAGGAACGCCCAGTGCCGGGGCCGGTCCCGGGGCAGCAGGCACAGCAGGAGGCGTAGCTCCAGGGCCGCGTTGTCTGCCCTTGCCCGCGCGCGAAGTGCCCACCGAGTTGTTGGTCCCGCGAGAGTTGGCAGACTGCCTGGACGGCGCACTGGAGACCTGGCTACCGACGGCGGGCCTGGCCTGGCGGCGGTTGATGTCGACCAAAAAGTCGACCAAGTCGTCGGACCGAGCGCCCAGAGCCAAGGCGGCTATGGGAGGAGTAGCGGCGGGAGGGGCTGCTGCGGGAGGAGCCGTTGCGGGAGGAGCCACCGCAGGAGGAGCGGCCGCGGGGGGAGGCAGCGCAGGAGGGGGCGCCGGGGCAGCGGGAGGAGGGGGCTGTTGTCCCCTTCCCACGTTGGAAGAGTCAACGGAGCTCACGCTGGGCGCAGACTTGGAAGACTGTGCCGACGCGAGCTTGAACCGGTGCGCCCACCTCGAGCTTGGCCGCGAGCCTGGCGGCGATCAAGCCCAACCAAAAAGTCAACAAGGTCCTCGGAGCGTCCGTTGATAGCCTTGGTGGCTGGAGCAACACCGAGAGCAGGGGCAGGGGCTGCAGGTACAGCTGGCGCCGGAGCCACCGGGGCCGGCCTCCTCCCTCTGCCCGCGTTGGAAGTCCCCCGGGAGTTTGCGCTGGCAACCGAAGGGGCCGACTGTCCCGACGCCACGCTGGAGGCGTCGTTGTCGACGGCAGGCCTGTTCGCTTGGCGGCGCTCGAGGTCCTCTACCAATTCCGACAAGCTTCTGGGTTGTCTCCCGATGGGAATCGCCTCTGCGGGGGCCTGCTTGGGCGCTGCAGGGCCACGCGCGGGGGTTGTCGGGGCCGTCGTGCCGGTGTTTGCCGTGTTTGCCGTGTTTGCGGATTGTGTGGATGCTCTGCTCGAGGCACCACCTCGGGCCGGATTTTGGGATTGGCGGCGCTCGAGATCGGCCACGAGCTCCGCCATGCTGTTGGGTCTAGCCCCCACGGGGATATACATCTTGGCTCGGGACTTGGCTTCCTTGTGATGGCTCTTGGAATTTCAACGGAACCACAAAAGGATGGACGACTAACAAAAAGTATCGAGACCAGGCGGAAAAAAAAATGTATAGAATTGAATCGAGTCAAAAACGACAGCAGTAAGAATGTAAGCCAACAAAAGAGATTCTGCGCACAGCACTGAGAGTAAAATCACAAAATAACAAGCAATATAACAAAACAACAAAAAAGATTGACAAAAACCTGCAGCCAGCTGCTTCCGAACAAACAGAAACAGGAGTAACAGTGAGAACAAAAAAGGAAACGAAAACGACGAACGGTGCGTGGGAGACGTCGAAACAAAATCCCATCCCCAAAATTACCCATGGCATTCACTGACTACATCTTGACTGGTCCAGTTCCCAACGAGGCAGGGGGCAAATGAGAATGGCAGATGCGGTTGCGACGTCTGCCAAGTTTTTCCTCCATTGCCAAGTCCACCGGGTGGAAGTTATTCGCGACAATAGAGTTACTTTGTTTCTTGGCGTACCAAGCATCAGACAGTGGCTGGAGCGCCCTCCCTACCTACCACACGCGCCATTTCACCAATCGAGCAACTCTGTACCTACTTTAATCGTGTGTGGTTGCTGTGGTTGGCTACAGATGCGCTGAGCCTTGCCTCCACTTTTATGGGATTTGTACTCCACTTGCGCGGTGGGGTGCTTATTTTCTTTTTTTTTTCTTTCTTTCTCGAAAATCCCCATCCTCATGAGGAATGTGGTCGCGTGCCTCATTACCTACCTCGTTTCGACTTGAACTCGAAGGGTTCAACATGGGAGGCCGCTGACTGGGGCGATTGATACGTTGATACGGTAGTGTGCTAGGAAGAAGCGCAAAAAAACCCACTCTTGTTTGATCGACACACCTAGTCCCGCTGCGGCCGCAGCTCCCGATGGGAAAAAGAATACTTAACCAAGTCAATCACAATGGCATTCATTCTGGCACCGGGAATAACAATGATTTATCCGCGGCGGTGGCATGTTTCTTCCCCCTGTCCCTGCCTACTGTTAACCTTAGCCACGAGTGAGGCAAATCTGTAGTCAAAATTGCAAGCGTTGATCTTTGTTTTCAGTGGAAAACAAGCAAATAATTATGCACAACACCTCTGGAAGGTATGGTTACAATCACAACAGGAATAGTATTATTAAAAATGTACGATTATTATTTTTTATACATGCTCATCGATCGACCTCTGTTCCATGTCTTGAGATCTTATCCTCGAGCCGCCAGACAAGCTGGGCGATGGAGGTCGAACAACCCCCTGTATCGGCCTTGACGATTCCCGACTGGGAGGTCTATGCGGCGCGTTGTTGGTGGTTGCCGAAAGCTCCATCTCCGTCTGTCGCGTGTACTTGTGAAAGTGCAGGCCGCTCCGCCGTCCTGAAGCATCAGAAGTGGTTCCTCCAGTCCGTGTCGTTCTCTCGTGTACCAGACCGCACATGTGCCTGCAGAACGGGCGGAGGGCCGGGAGGCACGCGCAGACGATCCCTGCCCAGAGCTCTACGACGCTGTAGTGACAAAAAAGGTTAGTCTTGCCGAATCTTGAAGTGGTCGGGTCATATTCTTGACGGGTCATCTCGCAGCCGCACTACTCACCACCACATAGCTGTGTCGGAAAAGGACCAAAGGGAGACATCTTTCGAAAGCATCGTGAAAGCTTCAAAAGACTTGTATGCGCGGTATACGCTGACGCCAAAGACGCTGAGATTGGCGCAAATCATTGACTGATTAGCAAGCACTTCTTCGCCTTTTGAACATGCAAAGCTTACGAACGATGTGGGGGGGAGCAGCGCAGGCAAAAACTCACAAACCACCCGCCATCAGGATAGCAAGCACCCCAATCTTTTTTGCCCTGCCCACTTGCAGGGGCCGGAGTATCCACACAGGAAGCAGCAATATCACCAGGTCCGTGAACGAATTGATCATGGCGGTTGAGACCCAAATCTCACCAAGCCTGGTGCACGTGGGCAGGTCGGAGATGCCCGTTCCGAACAGGTCTAGGAGACCCCGGAGACTTGCCGCGCAGGCCATTGTGCCGCCGGCAAGAATTAGACACTGGATGATCGACAGGACCAATGTGGCGTAGGCAATGATTCGGATTGCGCGGGGGCTGGCGGTCGTGGTGAAGTTGAGGAGGTAGAGTATCACAGAGGCTTTGGCGAGGCCGGTGGCGATGCAGTAAGCCGGCATGGAGACGAGGCCGTTGAGCTGAGAGTTGTTCGGCGTTGTTAGTAGGGGAACATATGCAACAGGCGAACAAATCGGATTGAGAGAGGCGGAAAACCTTACCTTGGACAAATATAAACAATTCACAAGAGATGTCGCTCCACTCATCACTTCAGTTACACCAAAGATAACTGAGAACAAAAGGTTAGCTTGGACCATGGCCCAGATCCTGGGAGGCAAGATATACGAACAATATGCCTCCGTGACTGCGAATATTACCCCGAAAAGCTTATTGTCGCCCATGTTAGCTGTTGCACATTGCAGGATATGGATTTTGAGCATATGCTTACTGCAGCAAGGACAATAAGTGCTTCAAGCCATTGAACATGTTCTCGTCAGCCGGTGCTCGCGCGAGAGTCCAAATCCGAAAGGTTCCCTCGTCAACACTTACTGTCGCTTGCCCTCCATCGACGAAAGATGAAGCTGACCGTCCATAATCGAAGAAGCAAAACTGGTATTGCCAACGCCGGGAGGATGCAACACAAGTAATACCACGGTCGCGATGTATCCGGGTGGGTCAGTGGGAGCGAATCCCGTGTTGCGTGGCGGGGGATCAACATGGTTTTTGGATTAGTTAACCTTGCTGCTCGTTCAGGATTGAGGTACTCTCGGGGCACCGTTTTACAGGTGTAGACGGAGCTCAAATGAACGGTCGATCGCAAGAAAAAAGATCTTCCGTGAAGATTTGCCGCTGAGGATTTTGCGACCGAATGGGTATATAGGTAATTATTAGGTAGTAACTGCGCAACGACAAGTGCGCAGGGATAGGAGAACGACGCATGTGTCAGCTCGCCTCTGTCGAATCTGGCAGCCCTTAGTTTAGTAGCACTATTGGCTGGCTCTTCGATGAGGATAGCTGCTAGTGCAGGGTCGGATCAAGGGTTAACGCACCATCAACGGCCTAAGTAATCCGGGGCGCATGGGTTGCAGTGAGAGGTTATTTGTCTGTTGATAGTACTAACCAAAAGTTGCATAGCCGATCACTAGGGCCCAAAGTCTCAGGAGACACTGGCCAAACCTACCGGTGGTTCGGTCTGGCTTCGTGTCACTAAAATAGGCCAAAGGCTGAGGAAAGCTGGGAAAAACACGTGGTATAGATTGTTGTGCTCTAAAATAGGCGATAATCGTATGACACGGCTTGCTTTCCAAGGCGCCTAACATGAAATAGGTTTAACCAGGGCTGCTGATCAATGATCTCTCCGGAAAAGCTACCATGAGGAATCCGTCGGAGTTCGAACAAAAGCACCCCGCAATTGGCGTGCTAAAATGCCTCTTCATATCATCGTTCTTGTAAAGAGCATAGGGAAATATGTCTATTGTCCCATGGGGAGATTTAGCGCGGAGGCTGCCCCACGAACTGGCACGTAAATTGTGGCGAACGAATAGTGTGAGACACAATAGGGGACTGAAGCAAGAATTTAAAGCTAGCTTGCCGGTAAGGCAAACCGACCGAGAATCGAGCTGCGGATAACGGTTAGGAACTTTGGCAGCGAGCAGAATAAGTAGATGCGATACTTTAGATGCAGTCGTACTTTTGAACGCTAGACGGAGTAGAAGAAGCTGACATACACAGGTGGTATTACGTGCAACTGAGAAACCAACAAAAAAGAGGGGGATAAATGAAAATACAACAAGCTACCGGCAGACTAGAACTAGTCGTCGCCTTCAGTAACCTTCTTCAACCGTTCAGCCGAAGGCGCCGTGGACCACCAAATGTCCTCTAGATCGTCGTTCCCTGCGTCCGCCGCCACACCCTCGCCCTTGACGCCGCGGGTGATGCGTCGAAGCGGCATGGTGCCCGAGTCGACGATCCACCACAATTCATCCGCAAGGACCTCGATGGCGACCTTGAACACGTCGCGAAACCAGGCCGCCTCGACATGCTCGTCCGGCACGCCGCGGTCCGCTGAGGCGGCGACTACGTGTATCCAGGGCGCGGGATTTCTGCCGCGCCGCGAGGCCGTCGTTGGGAGGTCCTCGGGTGCCAATGCGAGCACTGAATCGACGACCTGATCCGTTGCCGAGAGGAAGATCGGTTGGCTGAAGCCTGGCGAAAGCGTGGATTGAAGCTCTTGGAATTTACTTTTGGGTTTGATCGAATTGGGGTTAGCTCCGTATGTCCCCCACAAGCTGTCAGTTACGTCATTTTGATGACTGCCTGAGGCTCTGGTTGATTCTGCCCGCCAAATGCCGAAAGGAGTAACAGGCGGAAAGGGTGCAGGCGGAAAAAGGACACACTCTGTTACCCTCTACAAAAAAAAGTTCAAGCCACACTTGAACGGACGGGGAGCAACCCGAAACATTCGAAAGAATAGGAGAAAAAAAAAAAAAAAAAAAAAAACTCACCCCCTGAGGATCTGCACATCCGCACCATCGAGCGCGGGGTCTTCAATCCAGCGCACCTCAAACATCTCCCGCGCTTTGGACGCGGCTTCCCCACTGCCGCCACTGGTGCTTCCGCCGCCGCCGCTTCTGCCATTCTCGACGGCCCAATCGAAGGGCACCTCGAGGATGCGTTGAAACTGCGCCCGGAACTGCTGCCACCTCTGGTCGGCGCCACCCCCGCCGTAGCATCCCGTCCGCACGCCGACGAACCCCCACGGCTGGCCCTCGTGTCGCTTCCTCCACTGCTTGAGCCAGCTCGGCGTCACGGCGTCGGCGGCGCTGTTGCTGCTCACGCTCGCCCTGCGGTCCCGCGCGTTGCTTGTGTAGGCATCCAGCATCGTCGCGCCGCCCGAGAGCCTCCTCTCGAAGTTGTGCTTGGACATGGCCGCCGCGCCGTGCTCGCCCAGAACCTCTCTCAGCCCCGCCTGCATCTTGTCCAGCTCGCCGTCGGGCAGCGACAATATGTCCTCTGCCGTCGCGTCGCTGTACCTCTGGTAGTTCCAGCCCTCTGGCCAGTAGCTGCTCGAGTGGTCTCCATATTGCATGTGCTCGGGCTTGGTGGGCCCAGGACCCTTGGCAAAGGGGTTCAAGATGTTGTTACCGCTAATGCTTTGCGCCATTGTAAATATATTGATTTTTGATGATGAATGGATTGGATTACCAGACAGCAAAGGGCGGACCGCTCTTGGAGTAGTTTAAATAAAGCAGAGACAGCGTTACTTATACAGAGATAAGACGTCTATCTGCCTTGCCCCAAAGTTCCTCCGTACCTTAGCTTCCTGTACCTCCCGTTGGTCCTATGGCGATCCGACCTTATCATTCGATCTACCTCACCCGAAGCTGTCAAATCGTCACACGTGATGGCCTTGTCCCCACTCGCCCTTTTTACCTCTTTGTGCTGAGGTACCTAGAAGGCCTACCCATTTACCTTGGGAACTCATGTAGTCTTTTTTTTAGGGGTATCTTTGCGGCAGACAACCTCAAGCTCGTGCGGAGAAATGACGCTTGTACAAGATTGAAATCGGGGCGGCATTTGGACCTTTTGTTTTCCCCACCCGACAAGCTGCCCTGAATTATCGCCAGCATGACCGCCGCCACCCTTGGGCGTACCCTGATTTTAACGACGTCACAACGCAGGTCTTGTTCAGATGCGGTGATGTGAGCGTTCTGAGGATGGAGGGCTGAATGTGCTGTGGCTGGAGATTTTCTTTCTTTTTTTCTCTTTTTTTTTTTTAGCATCGATGCAATTTAGTTCACCTTACTGCCTGAACTGCAGCGCTCCAAATCCCAGTCTTCCGTACCAGCCCCCCCCCCCCCCCCCCCCCCCCCCCCCGGCGAACCTGCCAAGGTGCGCCGCCGTGTCACACCCAGGGGATACGCCAGGGAGCCTGCCCAAAAAGCTCGATCCCAGCCAAGCTAAGCTTAACCGACGTGAAACTTGGCTCAACCCGCCAAGAAATTTTGACTTTGGGAAACCACATTCTGGGTTACCGCAAGACAGCCGCCGTATTTTTCGACTGGGTGTTCGGATGGCTGGAGCTCGAAAAATGGATGAATCGACCAAGTAGTAGGCTAGCATTGTTGATTTATCCGAAGACATCCCCTTGGTACGTTTGTGATTGGGAAATACGAATGGGGGTGTTCATATTGGGTTTGGTGGATTGTCCCGTCGAAATTTGATCTGCAGTTCCTCAGGGAGCATCACAATCGAATTCTGTTTGACCATCTCTGCTCCGGAAAATAAATGCAATCTACCAGCTTATGGCCAGCTAACTCTTTTATCGCACATTGGTGCTCCCCTACGTCTCAGTGCTGGACTTCAAATTGACGCTCCCCAAGTAAGCGAGGTGGGTGGGCATTCCACGACCGCGCAGCACCTTTCCTTCGCAGGCAGTGGCTGGGAAATAGCATTCCCCTGCCCTCCCCCAAAGCTATTATCGAGTGCCAACTTGTCGCTAATGAGTGTAAGTGTGGAGTCCTTGCCAATGATTTCCCTCATATCACGTAGGAGCACGAGACCCTGAGAGTGAGTTAAGATGCCGTCGTGTCGCTCCAGAAACTCGGCACGCGTTTATTTGCCCCGGACCTCTGGCCAACGTTCCTGTCTAGGAAGCCCGTGTCGCTGCGAAACCCGTCTCGTCCGCAGCCGAAGCCGCAGACAAGGCCGAGAAAATCATGACGCTAAAGACCAAGAATGACGACGCCTAATCATTCCTGACGATTGCATATAGCTATAAGCAAAGAGCAAAAGTAGGCAGGGGCCGCGAAAGAACGAGAACTTGTATCGTGCCAAGAATAAATTTGAGTATCACAAAGACTGACCTCCAAACTATTAGACACCATCATACTAACAATCCTAGTGGAGAATTAGACCCCACTAATAATGAGATGAAGAATGACTTGAGCCTGTCCCTTTCAAGTATAATTATGGCCTGAGAACTAAAAATATTAAATCATTGGATCTGATCAATGGCCTAACTCAAAACATACACTCATTGGTGATTCGAGCCCAAAGCAGGCCAGCACTAAGACAAGAGTAGACCGCTATTCAATGCGAGAGAAACCTTGTAACAAATTATTGCCAGGCTCGGCATGAATGCCATACACCAAGTTCAGATGCTCTCGCAGCGGTCCTGCCCCGCGAATGGAGTAGCCCTCAATCTAGGGCTGACACGCCTAGGCTCGTCTTCCTCATCGATAGCCTTGATGCTGGCAGGGGTAAAGTTGCGTAGACGCTTGTTGCATCTGTCAGGAGCAGCTTCTACCAAAGGCGTAACGTTGTTGTTTGTACCAGACGTCGTTGCCGATAACATAGGCGCATTGATTCCCTCCGAGAGATTAGAGAAAGAAGTCAGAAGATCGCCCGATGAACAGGCCCGAGAGCCAGCCGAAGATGAATAGAAAGCCCTGTCGTTGGTTGCCTCTGGAGGGCCTCTTGGCACTGCATATGGCGGCAGCATCTGAAAGCTTTGGTGAGAAGGTGTGCTAATATTGGAGCCAACAGCAGCAGCGACTTCTGCAACAGTGAATGCAGAAGATGAGAAGTTTCGCTTATCCAAAATCTCGGCGCAAGGCGAATGGATAGCTGGTGAGCACTGCGCAGCAAAATTGCTGAATTTGCGCGTTTCCTTTCGTGACTTGATCTCGGAAGCTGGCAGAGGAACCATGTGTGGCTGAACGGGCAGCGGGTGAGGCTGGTTGAGCAAGGAATGCGTCAGGGACGCCGCAAGATCGCCCGGAATTGCCGAGTTCGGCAGGTTGAACGAAAAACCAGGAGCTTTGAAGGAGTTAGTGGCTTGGCTTGGTGACAAAACAAAGTCAGGTACTTACGGTAGCTGCCATCCATGGGCCCAACAATCGGCGTGTTTGTCGGTGCTTTCACATGAGCCGGAGCGAAATCTTCCTCGGTCATGACTGCAGTAGGGACGTTACTGGGGTCAAGCATAACAGTGTTATAGCCGCTCCCAGAAGAAGAGTAATCAGGCACAGTGCCAAAGTCGGGCATGCTTGTATCAGTGCTTGACTTTCTTGCAGCCCTCATGTTGTAAGCGCTCTTGTTAAGGCCAGCATACCACTTGATGGCCGCATCGCTATACGAGACAGGCATCGGCGTTCCACCGATCACGGGGGTGGTAAACTGTGAGAACAATGGCAAGGATTGGTTGAAAGCAGGGTTGTTGATCAATCCAGGTGGGCCAGAGGGCGTCGTGAGCTGGTGGATCGGAGTAGAAAAACTTGGTCCTCCCATGTTGGTTGTAGCCATAGACTGGCGGCGAGGAGAATGTCCGTGGGACTCGGCACCATCTCCAGGTCGATAAGTGGGAACCGGCCGGTTTTCCGCGATGGACGTCCCTTTCCACATTGAGGGATTTGGCCAAGCAATCCTATTGGCTTCCAGGATATCTAGATTGGTGGCTTCTTGTAAGCCCAGATATTCCGCCGCGACTAACATGAGTAGGATATCTTACCAAGAGGGGCATGCTGGAAAGAGAACGCAACTACGTTCTTCACCCGCTCGATAGGGTTGCTTAAAGAATCTCGAGGAAACCCTTCGCTGATGACGATCTTGATCCGACCAATATCGTCACTTGGATGCCAGTGATCATGGTATAGAAGCTCTCGACGGAAAGACGGAAACCGGAAAGGCTCCAACTCGCCTGACTTGGTAAATTCTGAAGACAACCACAAGTCAGATCTTGTTTCCCAGAGATGTGCCATTGTTGGATTCTAGGAAAAGCCTACCAAAAGTGTTCGTAATTAGACAGGGCCAGTCCCCATTGCGAGCAAACGCCGTCGATCTATCAGAGTTCGGAGATCAGCATCCCGCAGAAGACACGGTGATGGCGTTTTCTGGTACACATCAAATCTTCTTACGAGACTAAGCGGCCGTCGATGTAAATCCGAGCATCGAACTGTACCAGTTCTGTGTGTTTGCTGTAGTTCTTGGTATACTGACTGATCTCAGGTGTACGCCAGCTGTGAATCGAGACGTGGAAGGGTGTCCCAGTAGAGAGACTTGGAACAAAGCAGGTCATGACAGGGAGGCCAGGCGAACCATGTCCATGAGGGATTTCGGAGTCGGCAACGACATGGCAAGCGACCTTAAATTCCTTCAGGGGCACTTTGACAGTCTGGTTCGATCCGGGCGCGATAGTTCGATCCGAGGGAAAGATGAGGATGTCCCAGTCCTCGTACCGCATTTTTCAGTCCACGCCTGAGGGCAAAGATTAGGTATTTTGCTGACCTATAACCTTCCAAAGAGAGCGACCGGTGCCGAAGAGCGCAACAAGCGATGTATACCTATGCCGAGAGTCGTATCTGATAAAGCATAGGATCTCCATCGGAGAAGATTTCACAGTCGGTTGTCTGGTCGTGCTAAGCCGATGTCGCTGCTACCTCGTTTGAGTACTTGGGCTGCGAGGAAGGTACCTTCCCAGGCTGTCCGCACCCCTACATTACCTACATCTTCACAACTTCCTGAGCAGTGCATTTTTATTGGTTGAAGGAAGGCAGTGAAGTAAGGAAACGGCCGAGAAAATTCAGTTTACTTCTTGATTCGTTAGCATTCACCTCCTGCCATCTAATTGGCGCCGGTACTGCGATTCTTGGGAAACTCTTGCTACTACCACACCACTGTGTGGCGGTCTTGAAGAGATTGAGCTCTTCCCTCGGTGAAGTGAAAAGCCCAAAATATGTGAACAATAAAACCGAAGCAAGTCAAGTAAGTACCTACCTACCTAGGTACCTTCAGAAATTATTAGCCGATACCGACCAAGCTAGCGAGGGCCGCATTGATACCACCTACCCGCCTGTGAGGTTACTTTGGAATTTGGGCAAACTTGAAAACCTACCTCAAGCGAACCAGCCTTGAGGATACAGCGTTTTTTTTTGCTGAGCCTGAATCGTATGCCGACTTTCAGTAGTGATCCGTCAAGATGGCTCAGCACAACATAGGGTGGTTCGCACCTAGGGGATGTTAGCCAAATAAAAGGCAACCAAGCTCCCCTACACCTGATGACTAGGTTGTCATGGGACTAATCAGGTTCAAAGACATAGAAAACACCCGATTTAGTTGGCGCCGACCGATTTCTCCCAATCCGCGACTTCTTCTAGACAAAGTGTATGTACAACAGGGCATTCCGTGCCTTTTATTCCTTGGAAAATGGCTCTGGGTCTCCAGCCATCCTTGCCTGTGCGTAGAAAGCAAATGTTAGCATCAATTCTTGGCCAAAAGCAACAGCAGCAGAGCAAAGTCGCAACATACCCTCATCGCACCGGCACCTCCGAGCTCGCGTTCGAGACCACCCTCAAACTCGCGAGGATACGACTGAATATCAGGGTATGCCATCTTGATGCCGACCAATACACCCAAAAAGGTAACAACGAATGTGCCGAACATGACGGCACCCTTGCCAGGAGTCGTCCATGTGTACTCGTGGGGCGTGAACATGCCGTGGAGGTCGAAGTCCTCGTGGACAGGCTCGCCAAAGTTCCTCCTCTCCTGCTTGTCCCACCAGTCTCCGTGGGGGTCGCGGAATTGACGCTTGACCGGGAGAGGGTTGACATATCCGCCGTTCTGGGATGATGGCAGACACAATTAGTATGGCTGCTTCCATGATATCCAGGCCTCACTCCGTATAGCCTAGCGCTTCCGACTCGTCACTGACCATTCCGGGGTCCTCCTCCTCTGTAAGCCTAGGGGCATCCGGGTACTTCTGGTCAAGAACATCGCGGCTGTTGATCGACGGAGGGAGGTAGGTTCGGCGTGAAATGAGTGGTAGTCGGGTAGCAGTTCTGGGCACCGCCCGTACAATCTGTCGCGACAGCATCTGGTAAAAGGCCGGTCAGCTAACTGCAGTGATCAATTGAGCTAGAATCATTGGAACAAAACACCTACCTTGACGTTTTGGCGCAAAAAAGGCGATGCTGTCGACCTGTTGGCTATTTGCAGCTTCAATTGATTGGAGCTTTGATGCGCAGCTCGTCGACGGTTGCTCGATTGGAGATGCGGCTAGCCAGCCAAAAATGACATAAGCAGAATTGATGCCTTAGTGCCTTAGGTGGGGTGGAGTTGCGGTGCTTCGATCGCGCCTCCACTGCTACCTTAGCTCAGTCTGGTCAGATCGCTTTATCGGTAGGCGCATGCCCGACTCGCGTGGAATTTTTTCGACAATCACAAGTTTTGCAGGCAACGGCATTTTGTTGGACAAAATCGCGCTGCAGCCAGCCCCCCATAGCTCTGGCAATGCCCAAACTTTGCGAGAGGGTTACTTGAGTCTTTAGCTTTCGATAGATAACAGTTTCGGCCTCTCAAATGGGAGTTGCATCGAGCTTTCGGTCCCTCTCCCCGCCGACCACCCGAAAAAACTATGACGGAGACCGCGTCTCCCGTCCCACCTCGCCAACAGTCGGATGCAGTTGATCGTGAACGGGTGAAGACCAACCACAACAAAGACCACATCGATGAACTGCTACCATCTCCCTTTATTTCCAAACCCCTCGAAGACATCGATTCTGTGTCTGTCCCGATTTTAGAAGCTGTCCCGTCGTCTCCTAGTGATAGTTCGCTCTCGGATCCGTTATCAGAACCTCCCTCGGACGAAGAAGAGATAGAGCTCTCCATCTTGTCCGGACGTCCTGGGACGGCCCCCGAAGCGACGAAAAACACACCAGAATGCACCGAAGAAAAAGAAGATAATGAGTGTAGCCAGGCCGGAGGTGCCTTGCATGAGGAAGATGGCGCGTTGGAGGAGCGCCCCACCAAACGGCGGAGGGTACGGGACAATACGCCTCCGCCGCCACCAAGCAAGACACGCGACGTCAAGCTAGAATCGCCGCCATGGAAAAAATTCGAAGCCGAAGGCCCGACTTCTTTCACGGACGAAGGCAAGCGGAGGTCAGGTCGAATCAACCTCGCTCCCGCACAGCTCCAGAGCGCAGACCAACAACCCCCAAAGCGCACCGTCAACGGCACCCAAGCAAACACGCCCGCCAAGAACAAGCATGCATCGACCAACGGAAATGTTTCGAACAAACAGAAGCCGCAGGCTTCTGCAAATGCGAACCGCCGCCCCAGCGCCGCAGCAAAGCCAACTCCTCCCTCAAAACCTTCCGCCTCCAAAACGACCGGTCGTACGTCCGGCGCACACGAAACCAGAACCTCCCAACGCAGTCGCCGACGATCGCCATCTCCTCCACCTAAACTTCCATCTCGCACTTCAGCTAGGAGTCGGCGGTCACTAGCGAAGGAAAGCGTTGACCATGCTGCTGACGAGACCGCGCGCGCGGCGCCCCGGATAAAGCTACGAGTAACGAAGCAAACAACGATACCTTTTGTACATCCAGCGCAAGCAAAGACTCGTCCCAAGCTGGGTCCATCCTTCGAAGAGTATTTCGATCATGCTAGAAACATTCCAGTCGAAGAGGGTGGACAGTATGCGACCGACGACACGCCCCCGATGACCGACGAGATGGCACTTGAAGAGGCGAGAGTTTTGAACAGGATAGATCAAGAGACGGAACCTGGAGGTCTTTTGTCTGTTGGGAAGTGCTCAGTTTATGCACCGGAAGTAGCTGATGAACCTCCACGCCAATGGGCTCACATGGACCACCTAGTCAAGGCCGTGTCCAACTTCAGGAGGTTGATGCTGCAGGAGCAACAAAGACATCGGTCGACAGCTAGGAAGCTCGCCGAGGCTTGTCGCGACGAATGGCTGAGGAGGCAACCCAAGACAGCAGAAGAGCTGGAGCGAGAACAATATGACATGTGGAGGGCAAAGTACGGTTCCGTCGTCCGGGCGATGTTTGGAACCTGGGAGAACGTCAAGGCAGAGATTAATCGGAGAAGGATCGAAGAATGGCAGGCTGAAGAACAGCGTCGCGTCAAAGCTGCACTCCAAGAAGCTGTCCAAATATCGGAGCAGAAACTCCAAGCTAGACAACTACACCCTGACGAAGATGGAATTACCGACGACGACAGCGGCATCGATCGGACCTCGGACGAGGAGCAGGATGACTCGGACGTGCTCGACGACGACGACATGATGACGGGCTCCGGCATTGATCAAGAAGTGTTTGAGGGCATCGAGGCTGATGCTGCTGACGAAAGTAACATGTCATCTTCTGAAGACGAGGAGGACGCCAAATCGACAGCTTCCGACGAAGGTCTCACCCAGGAGCAGTTGCGAAAGAAGTACGCGCACATATCGGGATTACATACACCAAACAACGATGGAGATACCCCTCTTACTCCAGGATTGGAGTCCAAGCCAGACGATAACGCAAACGTGGATGAAACGAGCGACGAGTCTGTCGACATGGATGATGATATGGGCTCATCGGACATGGATAGTGACGATGACGATGACGCTGAGGAATCTGAGGGCGACGATGAAGAAGATGAAGATGATGCGCCTGGTGGTCTTCTTGGACTCTTCTTTGGCAAATCCGAGCTGAAGCAGCTCACAACTGAAGCTGAGCAGGACAACGGTGTCAGTGGTGATGCGGACGTTGAGATGGCCGAGGAAGTTCCATCAGCAGAGATCAAGTCGCCACCCAAGGCCAACGGCTATGTGGATCCAACCACAACAGCCATTCTTCATAGTAAAACTGATGATACTACCGAACATCTTGACACCTCAGAGCAAAATAACAATGACGCCACCAACTTGAAGCACCCTCAACAGCAACCGTCGGCCCAGAGCCGACTACGGTCGGATGGGCCAGAGAACACAGAGGCTGCACCAACTGCAGTGGATTCGATTGACATTGCCAATACCGATACGCTGACACCTGGTTCACAGCCTCTCACCCACTCTGCTGTTTCCACCTTGCAGAAGGAAGGCGCCAAAGACCAGCTCGTGCCTCCAGACATCTCTCCTCTTACAGCTTATCAAGACGATCTCGATGACTTCTCGCCAGAAGCATCGATTGCATATGATTCTGTTGATCCTCCTGTCGCGACAGTCGCCGACCAAGATGTGTCTATGGTCGATTTGTTTGCGCCAGAAGATGTTTCACCAGTAACGCCGTCTCTCACCAGTCATCAACCCCCGACTACAGAACAGACCTTGGCAGATCCAGCGGAACAGCTACCGATACTTGATTCTGTCGCACCTGAAGCTTCACATGTCGTCGAGATGGAAATCGATGATGCAACCACCAAACAAGATGATATGGCATCATTACCCTTGACTGCTGATGGACTACCTACAGAGGCCGAAGCAACAGCCACCAAAGCTGGAAGCCCAGAGACTGATTTGCCTACGAATCTTCCCAGTCGTGAATCCAGTCGAACGCCCCACACTTCGGACACGAAGCCATCCGAGATTGACACCGCCACATCGGTTGAGGCGTCCGGTAATCAGGAGATTAGTCGCTCTGTCTCGCCTCTACCTGGTGCAGCCAAGACAGAAATACCATTCCTTTTACGAGGAACGTTGCGTGAGTATCAGCACTTTGGGTTGGATTGGCTCGCTGGTCTGTATGCCAACAACACGAACGGCATTCTAGCCGACGAAATGGGTTTGGGAAAAACAATCCAGACCATTTCGCTATTGGCACACCTCGCTTGTCATCACGAGGTTTGGGGACCTCATCTGGTGGTCGTCCCCACCAGTGTAATGCTTAACTGGGAGATGGAGTTCAAGAAGTGGTGTCCTGGGTTCAAAATCCTGACGTACTACGGAAACCAGGAAGAGCGAAAGAGGAAGAGACAAGGTTGGAGTAACGATGATGTGTGGAACGTCTGCATCACATCTTACCAAATGGTTTTGCAGGACCAACAAGTTTTCAGGCGGCGGCGCTGGCACTACATGATCCTTGATGAGGCGCACAACATCAAGAACTTCAAGTCCCAACGCTGGCAGACGCTCTTGGGCTTCAACACGCAAGCACGACTCCTGATCACCGGTACTCCACTGCAAAACAACTTGACCGAGTTGTGGTCTTTACTTTTCTTTCTTATGCCCTCTGAAAATGGCGTGGGCGGATTCGCGGATCTAAAAGAGTTCCACGACTGGTTCAGCAAGCCAGAATCTCAAATTTTGGAGAGTGGCAGAGAACAGATGGATGACGAGGCCCGAGCAATCATTTCCAAGCTGCACAAGGTGCTACGACCTTATCTCCTCCGGCGTCTCAAGGCAGACGTGGAGAAGCAAATGCCAGCCAAGTACGAACATGTCGAGCTGTGCCGCCTTTCCAAGCGTCAGCGTGAACTATACGATGGCTTCCTTAGCAGGTCTGACACAAGGGAAACGCTTTCTGGCGGCAACTACCTGTCCATCATCAACTGTCTGATGCAGCTCCGAAAGGTCTGCAATCATCCTGATCTTTTTATCGATCGACCAATCATGACCTCATTCCGGATGCAAAGCTCAGTTCCCTCCCATTTCGCATCGACAGAAAAGCTCATTCGGGGCAAGTTGTTCGCCCAACGACCATTTGACTCGGTCAACTTGGAGTTCATGAATCTGGTACCGGCAGCGCACGAGAGGTTCTCCGACACCTTTGCCTCGAGCGTTGCACAGTACAACGCTCACCGCGCGCTGAACGAGCTCAGGGAAGCCCAGAAGGTCAGAGCGCACAACGCTTTCTTGCCACTGGACCCCAGCACTGTGGAGTCCAACATCATCTACCTGGAGAGTGCATCTCGCTGGGGACGCTTTGAAGAGTTGCAGCACTGTATATACCTGAACGCATTGCGTCGCCAACAACAACCCATCTACGGCACCCGGCTCGTAGAGCTACTCACCATCGGTGTCCAGGAGCGACCTTTCAAGCCCAAGCCCAAGATTCCGAAAAAAATCATTGAGTGGTTTGAGAGTGACTCTCATCTCCTACACAATGCTGTGCAAACATTGGACCGCCGAGCAGAGTCGATGGAGATGCTTATTACCAAGTTTGCATGTGTCACTCCAGCGGTTGTCACCAGAGATCTCACTCCGTTTATGCTTGGCGAGAAAGGAGTCAGTGCGTTTGAAGAAGCCGACCTCAAGCTGTCGGCGCCAGTCAAGAGGCTACCTTTCATCCCCAGCGAGCGTCCGCATGATCCATGGCACGAGGCCCGCATGCGACTATCCATACAGTTTCCTGACAAGCGCCTTCTTCAGTACGATTGTGGCAAGCTCCAAGCTCTAGACCGCCTGCTCAGGAAGCTTCAGGCCGGCGGCCACCGCGCGCTCATCTTTACGCAGATGACCAAGGTTCTGGATATCCTTGAGCAGTTCCTCAATATCCATGGCCACAAGTATCTGCGTTTGGATGGAGCCACCAAGGTGGAGCAACGCCAGATCCTGACCGACCGTTTCAACCATGACCCGAGAATACTGTGCTTCATCTTGTCCACCCGATCAGGAGGTCTCGGTATCAATCTGACCGGCGCCGATACCGTCATCTTCTATGATCAAGACTGGAATCCTGCCATGGACAAGCAATGTCAGGATCGATGCCATCGTATCGGCCAGACACGAGACGTCCACATTTACCGCCTCGTCAGCGAGCACACGATCGAGGCCAACATCTTACGAAAGGCATCGCAGAAGCAGATGCTTGATGATGTTGTCATCCAGGAGGGCGAGTTCACCACCGACTACTTCAACAAGATTTCTGTCCGAGATGTCCTGCCTGAATCGGAGAGCGGAGCTGGAGCGAACTCGTTACTTGGCGAGGGCGATGCGGCGGCCAATGCGGCCATGGATCGCGTTCTCGGAGGAGTGGAGAGCACAGACACACGAACGGCTGGCAGGGCCTTGGAGCAGGCAGAGGATAAGGAGGACGTCACGGCGGCTCACGCTGCCGAGAGGGAAATCCAGCAGGACGACGCCGACTTTAGTGAAAAGCCACAGAACGCGACAACGTCGAGCACTAGGCAGGGTACGCCCGCAGACGCCCTTTTTGGAGATATGAACGCCGATCAAGCAGCAGCTGAGGGGCAGATTGAACCTACGGAGCCAGTCGAGGTCGAACACAACGCTTGGGGCGACAAGATCAAGACTGTGGACGACTACATGCTCGCTTGGATGGCCAAGCAACTGGAGGGCACGCCTTTGGATCTTCCCAAGGACAAAAAGAAGAGCAAGAAGAAGGGGAAAGACACGAGAAAGCGTTGATTCTGTTGTTCTAACTGTATCATCATAGGATTTTTCAGGGACATAACAGGGTCTGAATACATATTTAGACGGCACGAGACTAAGGAATACCGAAATTGGGTTTTGCTTGTTATGTTTTTTTTTCCTTCTTTTCTACCCTGTATTATATTTTTTTTTGTGACTGGGTTTCGCATTTATCCGGCATTATTCCGTCTCACACTCTTCTCTCTACTTCATGGTGTTTTTGTTTTCCATGGGGACTAATGGCATTCTTTCATGGAATAAAAAAACCAACGGTGTTGAGGTGCGGCGTATCTGGTTGGAGGTCATTTGGAAAGAAAATTTTAGAGCTTCACATGGGAAATAACAAAGGCCCTTCAAAGGGTGTTTTACTCTGTACGTTGAGAGTTATACTCGATGCCTTTGCTTGCTGTTTGTTGCAGTTGTTCCCTTGTTGATGTCATTGGGAGGCTGAAAAATCTCAAGAGTTTAACAATTTTTGCTAAAAAGGAGGACTGGACGGTCGGCGGCAGGAGTCCTGGTCATTGTCGAAGCGGGCGACAAGATTTTCAATAGTGGCTAATGAATTAATGAAACATGTTGTGTCAACCCTACTGGCCTAGGTTACTACCTAACTTCTCACCAGGCCACCTTGTTTGCAGAGTTGACCCTCACCCTTGCCAGCGATCTTAACTCCCGCGGCACTCGGGTTCTCCGCATCATTCTCATGGTTGGGGAGGGGCAGGCTAGCTGATGTGCGCTGTTCAACCAAGGCTTCTGAAGCACCGCCGGAAGCGATTGACGGCATGAAAAAGGCAGTTTTAGTCTCAGCGGATGGTTACACCATGGCCGGGTATGTGTTTGTTACTGTGCAATAGCATCAGCCCAGCCTCCCCCAAGCTCCCTTAGCTTTCAATCCATATCCAATCCCGAACTGAAAGACACTTGCGTTGCGAACCGGATAGTCCTAGACGCAGGTGTCTGAGCCGGCTAGACCTGGCTCTGCTGCCCTGGCCCTTTGACATATTTGGGAATAGGATCGACGTGCCACCGATCGGTCTTTTCTGACTGAACTTTTGCAGGAGGTGCGTTCTTGGTGGGATGGGGTTTGATATCCTCCTCTAACGGTGGGACATCGTCTTCAGGTTTTGGCGAGTGTTGCCATCTTCGTCCCAGGACGACTTAATCATGTAGCAAACAACAACGGGTGTGAAGGCGACGAGTAGAACTACGACCAGAGGCAGACAAGCAGTGGCTGTCAGCATTAAAAGTTCCGCAAGGATATTCAAGAGGTTGACCGTGTAGTTTGTATCCTTTCGTAGCTCACAGAGCTCGGTATGGTCAGAGGAGAAGGAGCATCAGGTCAGCCTCAATGGTACTCGGATGTTTGACGTGCGTTTTATTAGATTTGAAGTACCCTCGAAAGTCCCAATCATTGCCCGGATGACGGCAATGACAGCAGCGGCGCAGGCCGGCCCTGGCAAAGGGGTGGTAGAAGAACCCAATGATTGTATTGAGATTCATAGTGCTGGACTTTTGTAAAAAAAAAAAAAAAAAAAAAAAAAAAAAAAAAAGAAAAGATGAATCACAATATTTGTCGTGTGATGGTGGTTCTAATCAAACCAAGAAGCAATTATTATTAAGTGCCGGCTTGCAAGAAAAACCAAGGGATCCGAACGGATGCAATGTTGGTTGTGTTTACATTAAAATAGAGTAGCTGGGTGAGCAGCCTTTAATGGCCACAAGTACTGAAGAGAAAGGGCACCGGGTATGAATTGCAAACAAAAAGAAAAGAAAGAAAAAAGCCAATTACCATTGCTTCGGCGCCCACGGGAGCAAACCTCCAAGCTTTCAGTTCAGTGACAAGGGAAGGCACATTTATATCATAGATTCGCATTTTGTATGCTTCCGTGTATAAGATAAAACACAAGCCCGATGAGAGCGTTTGTTGGCCGATCAACTAACATTAGCCTTGATATGTGCATAGCATTTAAACATGTTATTTGCATCACTGGTCTCGTTATTCTCCGATAGTCTGTGACTTGAGTTGAGCCCCCTTTTCTCAGCGTATGCTGCGGCCAGCTCTGAATCCAGTGGCAATATTCATGTGATAAATGAGTCCATCACCATGGAAATGGACCATCGCCTCCTCGAGCTACGGCACAAAAACCATACTATGGTCAAACTAAACACTATTTTCTAGCGGGTATTCAAAGACAGCAAGTCCTAATTTCTGGGAGATTTGACTCTCGCTCCCTCTCTAACGCATTATATTACAGGAGAAAGTCAACTTTGCTGGTTCAACTGCGCAGATAATTGCTCTGACAAAAATCATAAAACAGCAAAGCAGCAGTTGCTACTCGTCCTGACGCCATATGCAGCCATATATATATATATATATATATATATATATATATATATATATACATATACATTCAAGACTGTCTACAGTCAAAATGGCGTACTCAATTGAGCAAATCAGCTTCATGCAATCGGTGATTGACATCATTGTCTTTGTCTTGTTCGTCGGGTACACCATCCTGTATGGGACCGAAGAGTAGGTCAAATACATCTTACGGGATCTAGTATTATTACAACGAAGAGCTCAAGTAACACTCCCGGCTACACCTCATGCAGGCGAGATGAGCGCGAGCTCCAAGCCGGCCGCCCGCTGCTCCGCGAGGGCACCATGGAACTCGCCCACAACCACCAGCAGCGCGAGCAAGAGGTGCCCAACCTCCGTCTCGGCGAAGCGGCAAACGAAGACAGGAGAAACCGCATCATCCTGCGCTCGCACATTCACGCCATGTTTGCCTGCGTTCAAAACTGCCAACAGCCCTGCGGCTGTAGATATACCGAGCAGAGACGCGCCCGGGACCTCGACGTCGAGTTGCCCCACGAGTGCTGCTCTGCCAAGATCTCCGGCTTGGTGACTTGGTCTCCAGTCAAGACTCCGATACTGCCTCCACCAGCAGCGGTAATGATTGCTCTGCAACTACCATTGCCAGTGGCACTGTGACTCCGGGCACACCTGTCACACCCGTTGCGCAAATGACCACCACGCTGCTGGAGTTTCTTGGGAACAGATACCACTCAAGCCTGTCCTTTTTAGATGATTATGGTGTCGATGAGCTCGAATGAGCATGCATCCAAAACCCCATGAATACCTTGGCAGTTTGTGGGCATGAAGTAGTAGTAGTAGTATTAGTTAACGCCGGGCTCGGCCCGGCTTGTTAGCCGGCCGTTAGCAACCTCCCGAGGGGTATCTCGGCGCGCGTTCTATCTTCTTTATTTACACAGGGGGAAAACAAGGAGGGCAGAGGCGGATCGTGCCTGACCGGGTTCGGGCCCGGTCCTGCTTAGGGGGTTAGTTCACTGACGCGACCCCGTGCCTAAGGTGCACGGAGGGTTCGTCTGACGGCTTGTGCCGTGAAGTGTGGGTGAAAAGGCAGTAAGTCTATTCCTCGTCAGAGTTCGAGTCGTTTACGATCGGTGTCCCTAGGCGTAAAGTGCGTTCGTGGCGCGCGGGGCGCTGGCGGGCCGCTCTGGGGCGGGCGCTGAAGTAGTTGGTGGCTATCGAAAACGCCTGAAAGCTTGTCGGTTGCCCGAGGCTTGTCTGGAAGAATTTGCGGCGTTGGGCGCGGTCTGGCGGCCCGACCGGCCGGTCGTTGTCAGGCCACGGCCAGTTTCTCCACACCGCCCGCGAAAAGCGGCAGTGCACCGGGTGTTCAGGGGAGGTCCGCTTCCAGCACCAGGCACACGAGGTGTTTGCATCCTGGTGGTTGAAACGGTCATGGTAGGCTTTGAAATCGCCGTGGCCGGTCCTCATGGCCAAATAATGGCCCAGTAGGGGTCTTGGCAAACGCAGTTCCTCGGGCTCCTTTCTCGGTGTGTATTGGAATTTCCATTCCCTATATGCGGGGGACCGTTCACAGAGTTCTTTACGCCACCAGTCCTTCTCTATACTCGAAAGAATGGCTCTGAGGACCGTGCCGGCACCGCTATACGTGGTTTGCTGAGCCCTCGGGTCTGGGTCCGGCGGTCCGGCGGAGCCGGCCTTGGCCAGCTCGTCAGCCCGGTCGTTTCCCGGGATTCCCTGGTGCCCAGGGCACCAACGGACCCGAACCTCGGTACCTTGTTTTCGGAGTAGATCGACAAGGTTATGGAACTCCAGAAAGGCCCATTGGGACGAACGCGGCGCGTCGCCTCTAAGACCCCAAATAACCGAGGTGCTGTCCACACAAATCCAGATCCGGGCGCCTGGCTGGGCCTTGGCTGCCGCCTGTAGCCCTTTTAGGGCGCCAATCGCCTCGGCGTCGAAAACGTGGCTTTCCGGCGTAATAGATGCGGAGCCTGCGGCAAATTCCAGGCCCGCCCTAAAAGCGGCCCATCCGTACCCTATTTGGACGCAGTTGTTTTCGTGTTTTTCCGAACCATCCGTATATACCACGATATCGTCAGGTGATACCATGTCCAGCCATTCGATAAAGCGGCGGGCCGCTTCCTCTTTCGGGACTCCTCCGGTGGGGTCAGTGCGAGAATCCGGGGCATTGCGAGGTGCGCGCAACTCTAGTCTCCGGATCCGCGGGAGAAGTTGTGCAGCCGTTTGCAGGGTCGTGGCCGAATGGCCCGAGTTGCGGGCACGAGGTGTTTCACGCAGGCGGCTGACAAGGGGGATGAAGCATCGCATAATATTTTGTTTTGGGGGCGCCTACAGACAGACTGTCACATCACCTGCAACGCGATGACAATGCTCTGAATAGGTGTTCAAGCTTAGCGATGGCCAAGATTTGACCTGACACATCCCTCTGTATTTGCTTGGCAGCTTTCCAAATGTTTACAAAAGCGGTAGCTCAGCTGGTACGACCACCATCTGGACCATCCTAGTAACAAAGTTCCATGATAAATACGCCAAGTGAGATACAAGCAGGTGTATCAACACCCACCAGTATTAGCTCCACCCAGTGAGCCTCCAATGAACAAATTTACTCTTGATTGCTTCGGCGGCATCGGCCCCCTCGGGGGTGGCGGCTTGGAACCCGCCTGCACCTCTCCGACCGAGCGGTGCCTTGCAGATATGGCGCCTTCGTATCGGTCATTTCTTTCCGATGTCTTTCGTTTGACCTTTCGCTTATTCTCATTCAGACCAACCTCGGGCGATTCATAGTGAACTTTGCTCTTTCGGGGAGGGCTGGTGGGTTAGCTTTTCTTTTTTGTCGGTGTCTTGAACATGAGGAGACTGGGCAGAATGTAGTATGAGTTCGTACAGGTTTGCAACCCATTTTGTGGGAATTTACTTGGAGATGATGTTGGAAAGCGTAATTTGCTTCGAGGTGGGAGATTATGGGCAATGTCTGGAAGCGGAAATTCACATCGTGGAATCGGTTAGGGGGCCTTGATAAGGGGGCGGAAGAGGGAGAAAGCACATACATCACTTCCATGTGGAAAAATTACGATTGATGGTACACAAAAGTACGTAATGTCTCGCTAAGTAGCGCATGTTGGCAGGCAGAGTCAGGCGTAGTCTCACGGCTCAGCCACCAGTTGATGCGTGCGCGTGAACACACCACCTCTGATGTACGTCGGTACAGAACAATCGACGGTTATCAAATATACGTATTATACGCATCATTTCTTGAACTAACTATCGCATGATGGTCGGTCAGGTCTTGTTGATACAATGTTACCAACTTACCATAATCCGAGCATTGCAAAAATTTAACATCAGCCAGTGCGTGCAAATCCCTCGGGTGGATTATAGAGGATAGCAGACATGATAGCGAGGTAAAAATGTCTGGTTATCAATGTCAATTTCTAATCTTATTGTCAGCGACCAAAACAACCATGTGCCAAGATGGAGCCAATTGAAGGCTGTGCCGACAAACATACGCAGTTGGTACTGAATCAGGCGGGTGAGAAAAATTGGACTGAAGGCTTACTTACATACAAAGTCGGTGTGTCAACGTTCTATTAAAGTTAAATGGAGGGACCCATCTGTGATATACGTACGGCTTGATGAGTTGTATACATTATACACGTAAATATGGCTTACAGGACGAACCGATTACCGACATCGGATTGAAACCATGTAGTGGATCCCGGCGCGGAATGCCGTGCAGTTTGTTCGGACGTCCCGGGGGAGCATCAAAAGTGGCAATGATGGGGTAAGGTATTTAAAACCTATCAAATATCATTTCACCTATGGGTGGATTATCACGGCATCTCTCAACAGTTCAACCCGCCAATCCTAAACCAATTTTTCCCGCCAAACCGAGCAATCTGTCTACCAGTAACCATCAAACCAACAATCAGCAATGGCACCCAAAGGCCCCTTTCGCCTCGTGACGGTCAACACAGCCCCCGAGCGCGCCAAGAAGCTAATCGGGCGCATGGTCGAGGCCCTCAAGGACCAGTACACGATTGACTATGTGGCCAATTGCGAGAGTAGGAGAACGAAATCCATTCCCGACATGGCCATCATGCCAAACCGAAGCTGACCACCCGTTCAAACCAAAAAAACAGCCATCGCCGAGGTTGAGGAAAAAGTCAAGGCGGCCAAGCCAGATGTGTTGGTGAGTTTATCTCCTTTCCAGATTTGTCAATTTCGCACCCCAGCCAAAAATGTTGACCACAGCCACAACCCCCCGCGCGCGCGCGTCAGTTTGCTGCATCCATGTGGTCGGCCGACGAGGCGGCACAGATTGAACAGATTGGGAGGTCGATAGTGCCCGACGTCAAGTTCCACGCCATCCCGCACGGCCTGCAGGTGGAAAGGGGACCCGACGCCATCGTCGAGCACCTGTTGGAGATGGTGCCGAAGCTGCTGGATCAGTAGCGAAAGCGACCAGGATCCAGCTTGCTTGAAAATCGTGCAGGCGAGCCGGGTGCGGGGGGCTTTTTGGTGATACGGTATTACAGCACACTGAGTACAGCAAGAAATGCAGCTTTATTCTTTATTTTCTTTTTACCCCGCAACTGCGCTAAAAACGCGACGTCATTAGCGTGCGAGGAAAAAGACAGCGCCAATTACTGTAGATCTAGTTCAAGGGCCCAATCGACCACCAATTGGGTTGATTGGGTTTTGCATGAATTTAACATGTCAATACCGCCTTCTGCCCAACCTAGTAATTATATCGAGACTAAATTGATCGTCTTCCGGGGTGAGGGCGGCAGAGCTGCTGCCGACAGTCAAGTGTAAATCGCATAAGAGCATGCCTCTGTGCGGTATTCATTTCGCATGACAGGCCACAGGATGAAGACGGAAACACCCGCTCACTCTCCGGAACAAGCTCCTCAATCGATTAATTAAAGCTCCTTGATCTTAATCCCATTGACTCACCTGCCGAGACGACGCAAATATCCGAGTATTAAACTCATTCAACCGCGGGAGAGCTGTTGCCGGCGCATACAACTGCAGCTATTGAGGCCATAAAAGGGCCCGAGGTACCATGGCCGCTTCTACAGGATTGGATATGCACTGGCCAGATAGTACAGTAGCATGCCGTCAGCTTTTGGCGATGCCACCTCGGCCGCAGATGTGCACAAACTCGTGGGGCGCCCCACCAACCACACATCAATAGCTTCCACAAACTGACCGTTCCATATCCCGTTAGGCTTGTTGCTTGCACGATAGGACGGTAGAGTGAGTATTAAGCACTTGAGTCGCGGAAGAAATCAGCCGATTTTAACAAGGCATGGCCGCATGGAATGCGCCGGCACGCAATACCTCAACCGAACGAGGTGAGCACCATCAAATCTTCTATCCCGTTCTGGGTATACAGTTCGAATAATCCGAAATGATTAATAATATTTTAGTTGTTGAAAACCTTGTTCGACTTCCACCAAGCCGTAAAGCGCCTGATAACTCCATGATTAGTTGGCATCATACCCATCGAGAGATTATATACATATCCGAGATTCTCTCTTTCCTTCAAAGGTATCACTGAAAACAGATACTTTCTTCTCGCTCAGTCCAGCAGCAACACCAAGCTACTCAAGCCGCTCTAGATGAGACAAACTAAAAAAAAACTCGTGTTTGAATGTCTGGCTCAAGCCTGATGACCCCTTTATCAATTCCAGCAGATCCAGTTCAGGGCCAGAATTGATGACTTTAAGGGATGGCTAAGAAACGTGCTCTGGCCGCATTTCATTTCATCACATCAAGACTGACACGACTTATTGAACGCTTCCTACCCGACAGCTAGGCAATCGAGATGTCGAAAAGTTGGCATACACTCCTGTACGTCCCGAGATACCGGATTTCAATGAACCCTCTGTCCTATACATGGTACTCTGCAGACAGCAAAGGACGGGTATTCGTCGAATCCACTGGTACCGACGCGGTATCAAAAAGGCAAACAACTTGTCATTCAGCTTAATCTAGCCAGAGTTTTGAAGTTTCTCCTCCACAAGTCTCGGTCCCGAACTCTCTGCGTCAACGCAATGTGTATCAAAACCTGATATCCAGGAGCGGAAACGACCGAATCTACAGAATGGCAGCCATCTACACCCTTGTCCAGCCACTTTAAAACTTGAACCACGGACCATATTTCCCGTCAGTTGAAATACGGCAAGGGCGGGCCATGGTTTCCCTGGCGGGAAGCTGAGCGCCCCAAAAAGTATCGGTCCACCACGGGCGCTCTCCTAAAGTCCAGGTACACGTGGATAGTTGATCCTTGACCTCGCAAGCAGGTTGTGATCCAAGAGATCATATATCAGACGAGAAAAGCGGGCTACCGAACTTATACATGCCCATCGTCGTAGCGGATTGTAAAAAAGCAAACGCTCAATTATCCTCCCGACAAATATTTCATGTTTCATTTATACCTTACCCGACAACACCCTTCCATCACATACGACCATACCCACTGGAATATACGGGATCCCGTCCGCTCTCCCCTAATCAAACCAGTGAGGGCAAAAGTAGTACGGGGAGCATTTGGTGCCATGGTGACCCATATGCGCCGGCCAATGGCTGCCTTCGGTTTTGCGCCGCCCCGCCCTCAATTTGTATCTTTCACCTCGCCGCCACCGGTTTTGCGCCGTCGCCAAAAACCGTTTCCCGTTTTTGGAATGCAGGCCATATCGACGGCCATGGCTATAAAATTTTCGATACCCCCAGAGGAAGGGTGCCTGCGGTCCGCCGCTCTCTTTTTAAAAAAAGGGCCCGCCACCTTTCTGCCTTCTTTTTTACCTGTAACTTAATACGTGTTACGACCAAACAAGTTGGGCCAGCACCAAGGAGGCCAGGTGGGGTCACACCCCTCCTGACGACATTCGCCAAAAGGAATCACCGACCGGCGGGAAAGGATTACATAAGGGGAAAAGACACGTGACATCACGTGATTGCCAAGAGAGGGATATGATTGATATGTCGCATATCAATCATAGCAGAACAAGTGATATGTCGGCTATGGAACATATCAAGCATATCACGTCGAGGGACATAGTCTATATAAGGCACGCTCATTACCATGTAGATAGATTCGATTCTAGGATTGCTTAGCAGCAATCAAACTCTAGTTAACCTCAATACTTACTTGAGAACGATCATAACTTCACCCCCAGTCATTGAGAACCCCAGTTACCCAGTCAGACGCTCAGTTGCTTCAACCCACTGTACTTTACCCTAAGAACAGGTTACCCCGATACCTTGATCGTAACAATACGGACCTTTTTAACGGCGTCGACAATTTTTGCAATGGAGGTTCCACGCGCGGTAATTTTTGCCGTAACGATACGGCCAATGCAGGCCTTTAGGGATTTAAAATTCGAGGCAAAACGCGCGTTGTTGGAAACGAAAGGTGTCACGTTTTTAAACGACCCGTTACCGGATAGGCCACGTGGGGATAACGACAATTACCGCCTCGCACAAAAACGGGCAATGCAATAATAAAAAAGGTTAAAACCATTATTTTTCTTTTTTTATTTCTGGTATGGCGTTTTTATATGCGATATACCCCTAAACAATTTATTTGCTAATTCGGCAATTTTGGGATAATTTGAACAAACAAATATTTTAGCAATATTGTCCGTAACGTTAATCCTAACCAAATTTGGCTTAATTTTTGTGGCAAAGGCCCCAAAAAATTTAAAGCGATAAATTATTGCAAATAATTCCTCGAAAATTATATCCAAAATTCCGAGCGACAAACTTTGTCGATTAAATCGGAAAACCATTCCGAACGATCGGTAAAACGGGATTTAACGGTCCTATATTTGTGGAGGATTTTTGTAACGGCAGCCGACAATACCATTTTTCATCGAAAAAAGCAAATCGTTACCAATTATAATTTTAATTTGTGGACCCTGTGAGGATCAGGCCCCTAGACCTACCCTCAGAATCACGTGAGGATCAGGCCCCTAGACCTACCCTCAGAATCACGTGAGGATCAGGCCCCTAGACCTACCCTCAGAATCACGACTCGGCTCCACACCGAGCCAGGGATCGGACAAGGATCCACTACCTCCGGATTTAAGCGCGTCTCTTGAGCGCGTCGTCGATTGTAATTTCTCTCTTCTCTTCAGTTTAGAATTTTCGTCGATAGCGCCTAATACACTGAGGTTCTCCAATGTATGCCTGGCCGTGACATAATTCTAAACTCGCTATAATTTGCTGGTGAAGCAATTAAAATATATCGTTCAATCCCTTTATTTAATCGTTCACCACGTCGGCTGTGCACGACGGTAAACTAGGCCACAGAAGACACCATTCGCGAAATTAATGTCGCCGCGTAAAAATTACGGCCCACCGATTCGCCAATCCCAACGCGTGACAAACGCAAACTCAGCAAAGCCAGATAATTTGGCTTCAGGCACTGCTACTCCCAACACCGAAGGTTCGGATCAAAACGGAGAGATTACAGTTGCCCCAGTGAGCCCAGAGCCAGTAGAGCCCGCTCCTACCAGCGCCAACACAGAGCCTGAAGAGCCCGTTGAGCCCCAATACGACACAGAGCAAGATCAGCCAGTCGACAGCATCGAAGTTGACGGATCGTACGAGTACGAGTCAGTTTCTGAGCACCCAGGAGAGGCGCGAAGCCCTCCCCACCAACCTTCTGCCAAGACGTCAGACGGCAGGAACGAAATTCCGAAATTTCCAAGCAGAGCGCCCTCGCCTGCCGCCCAAATGAGAAGCGAAATGGCAAACGAAAGCGAAAACACAACCGGCCAGGCCACCATCACTCAATCGCAATTGCAAGACCTCTTGGCTACTATTGCCCAACTGAAGGACCAGTTGGCCACCCAAAACAACTCCACCAGTAATGGAGCCCGTGGGGTTACACCCTTTAACAGCGCCTTCGGTGGGACCGATTTTAAACCTGTTGGATTTGCCGCCCATGATGCCTTTAGGCCCTACGGAAATGGCCAAATTAGCGTTAACCCCGGGTATGATAGAAAAGCCCGCAAGACCGGCGTTGACCCCGGATCTTTCGAGGGTAAGGACGACACCTTCGACACGTGGATCATCCAAGTCGCCGATATGATGGAAGAAGATGAAAGCACTTACAAGACCGAACGTAGCCGTATGGCAGCCCTTTTTTCGTTAACAAAAGGACCGCCTAACGACCTATTGCGTAGCCGTTACGCCTCGAAAGAAAACCCTTTTAGCGGTGTTGCCGAGATGGTCGCAACTTTAGCTGCGGTGTACCACGACGATAACCAAGGCACTAAAGCACGCCGAGAACTGGCTGAAATGATGTTTGACCCAGCAGACAAAACTATGGACATCCATGTTTTTGTTGGCAAAGTTAACACTTTGGCGGACCGCGCCAACATTCTCAAATCAGAGCGTAAAACCCTACTATACGAACATATTCCGGCAAAATTGAACACCCAGCTTTTCGACGACGCTAAAAATCCGGATATATCGTACGAGTCTTTCGTGAACAAAGTCGCCAACGCTGCACTGGCTAATCAGCGCGCCTACGAGGAAAACCTTAAACGGAAACAGGCTAAAAAGGGGCGCCAATCGCCCGAGCCTCGTCGTCGCCGTTCCCGCGATTACGAACACAGGAGAGAGGTTAAAACAGCGACTCCCACACCCGTTAAGGAAGTAGTCACTCTTTCCGACAAGGAAAGGAGCGCTCTTTTGGACGCAGGTCTTTGTTTTCTATGTAAGAAGGCCGGCCACCAATCCCGTCACTGCCCCGATCGCAAAATTATCGCCAATATGTTACAGGCTCTGGACCATGGGGATTCGTATTCGCAGCCTGACAATTCGACTCGCAACTCGTCGTCGACTTCTTCGTCTGATTCGGAAAACTGCTAAGGCTGCCGGAAGTCTCCTCGGCAGTCTGCATGCCTCAGATAGCTAAAATCGATAGATCACCTAAATTAAACACCTTTCTTGCTCCCATTCAATTGCAAGACAAAGGTCGTGGTCTCAACGCCCAAGCTCTCTGTGACACCGGAGCAGATGTGTACTTATCCATCCGACCGAGCCTCGCGAAAAAGGTCGCCCAACGTTTAGAGCTACCTATCAAAAAGCTCCCCAAACCTTTGGACTTTGGAGATTTTAACAGGAAGGTCACCGCAAGAGCCACCGAATACCTTCGGCTCACTTTGCAAATCGACGGACGACAATTCCCACGGCAGAAATTCATCCTCCTTGAAACGGCCCACGATGTGTTTATCGGACAAGAATGGTGGACGAAACATCGAGTAGGCTTATTCCCAGCTACCCGCAGCTTCGTTTGGCCCAACGACCTGCCCGCCATGGCCCAATACTCACCCGCAATCGTTGTACAACGTTCGAATCCGCCTCTGGACCTTGAGGCCCAAGCTGACGCAGTCCGCCGGGACCGCAAGATGGAACAAGAAGACCGTCGCATCCAGGTCCGCAAGATACTTCGAAGCCCTAAACGCCAACACGAAAACCAGGCTCAGATCGCAGAAATTAACGCCTTCCCGACTATCCCAAAGACCGTTTCCAACAAAGGCCTGCCAGCTAGTATTTGTGCCCTCCTTAACGACCCACGTCAAGATCGATGGAAGCGATCCCCGTTACCCACGGAGCCTATACCGCTGGTACCAGTAAACGATACGCCTACGACCAGCCTCAATGCGGTATCAGCCCTGCAGTGGAACAAGACTCACGATGGACGTCCCATTCCATTCCCTGCAGACGAAGACCCGGAGCACATCGCGCAAGTACGAGCCAAGTTACCCAAAGCACTTGCCCACCTTGAGGGTTTCTTTTCCAAAAAGGCGTCGACGATTCTCCCGCCTAGCCGACCCGGCTTCGACGTGGTTTTGGAACTCGAGAAACCTTTGGAGGGGAGGCCAGCCCGCTATTCGACCCCTTTCGCGATGATGGAGTTGGAAAAGGAAACCATCGACGAACTTCTGAGGATCGATTTCATTGAACGGACAATGGAGGAGACCGCAGCTTCGACTCTGTTCGTTCCTAAACCGCAATCGAAGGAGCAACGTTTTTGTGTGGATTACCGATGGGTAAACAAATTCATCAAAGGACGACAAGTACTTGCCCCCGACGTGGCCGGGACGTTGAGCAAGTGTGGAAAAGCCCGGAGGATGACCAAGATCGACATTATTCGAGCTTTTAACAGATTGCTAATGGATCCGAAGTCACGGTATTTAACGGCGTTCAAAACGCGACAAGGCACATTTCGGTGGAAGGTCCTACCCTTTGGACTGAAGGTCGGACCCGCCTGGTTCCAAGCTTTTATCAACGCTCAGCTTAATGAACTGCTGGACGCTTTCGCGAGCGCCTACGCAGACGACGTGTTAATTTACACCGAGGATAAATCGGAGCAAGTCCATTTTGAGCAAACCGAGGAGGTTATTTACAGGCTGCACAAAGCCGGACTCCAAGGCGATATCAAAAAGTCAAGTTTCGGCGTTTTCGAAATCGAGTACCTGGGTTTACTTCTAGAGATCGGTAAAGGTATCCGCATCGACCCCAAAAAGGTCGAAGCCATCACCAGCTGGCAATGGGACGACGTCACCTCCGTTTCGGCAGTACGATCCTTCCTAGGCTTATGCAATTTTGTTCGGACGTTCTGCCATCACGCCAGCGAACAAGCAGAACCTCTGACCCGATTATTAAAAAAGGGAGTCCCGTTCGAAAGAGGCCCCGAGCAGAAATCTGCCTTTGAAGCGCTGAAACAGCTGGTGATCACCGCCCCCGTGATGAGTTTCTTCAAACCCGGTATGCCTGTCAGGATGGACACCGACGCCAGTGGCAGGGCCACCGCCGGTGTCGTGTGGCAGCAACAGGACGATGGCAGCTGGAAGCCAATCGGCTATTCGTCCAAAACCATGTCCCCTGCTGAACAAAACTATCCGATTCAGGACCAGGAGCTATTAGCTGTGATTAATACGCTAAAGGACTTCGAACCAGCCCTGTTGGGTACCAAGTTCTGTGTTTTCACCGATCACCAGGCCCTAATTTATTGGTCGACCAAGAAACTTTTGTCCGCTCGCCAGATACGATGGGCTGACTACCTGGCCAACTTCGACATCACCTTTAAATACCGTCCCGGCAAGGATAATGTGGCAGCCGATGCCCTTTCGCGCAAAACTATCGACAACCCTACGGTTAAGGCCCGAGCTGTGTTAGACCGCACCATTGCACTAATCCCTCCAGAAAAGATCGACTCCCGACCCGGCGAACCTCTTCCAACCATTAGCAACTTGGAACCCTCCGCACCGCAGGGAGCTGACCTGGTGGCCCTTATCCTGGAAGAAAACCTGAAACAGAACCTAGGTCACCACGACAATTTGTTAACGGTACCCGAGACTACCCAGGATGGCAAAATCTTCTTAAGAACGGCTCTCATCCGCGAAGCTCATGAGCCCAAGATCTTCGGCCATGGAGGCCAGAATAAAACCCTCAGCCGCCTGAAAAAGGACTATTGGTGGCCCGACCGAAATCGAGACGTCAAACGCTACATTAAGAATTGTCGCGAATGTCAACGCAACAAGGTACGACATGATAAGACGCCTGGGCTGTTGCACCCACTGGAGATCCCTAGACGGTGTTGGCAGCACGTAATGGTAGACGGCAAAGATATGCCCAAGGATAAAGAAGGCTATAATTACGTCTGGGTCTTCATCTGCCGATTGACCAAACTTTTGGCCACCCTACCGGGAAAAAAGACGGACACCGCGGAGACCTTGGCCATGCGGTATTATCAGACCGTGTACCGTTGGAAAGGCGTCCCCGATTTATGGCTTTCCGATAACGCCGGACCGTTTATATCCGAGTTCTTAAATACTCTAAACGAGTTGACAGGAACAAAGCATAAACATGGAAGCGCCCGCCACCCTCAAAGTCAGGGCAGCGTCGAAATTACCAACGCTGAATTGGATCAGAAAATGCGCTTTTATGTAGACAAATACCAAACGAATTGGCGACGGCATATCCCCGCTTTCGACTTCGGCCACAACTCGTCCGTCCACGCCTCTATTGGCATGGCACCGATCGAAGCAGAAACCGGAGCTCGCCCTAGAGACCCGCTCTCTTTACCTTTACCCGAAGAAGACCTGGAGACCGGTCAGCAACAAAAGGCGCTGGAAATGGTCCGCCAAGCCCGGCAAGCTCAGGAACTGGCCCGCAACAACGGACTCGGAGCGCAGATAGAGCAACAGAGGCAGGCTAATAAGAAGCGGCGACCGGTCGACTTTACGGTGGGAGATGCGGTTTACGTTAGCAAAAAGGGTTTTTCCACCGAAGCTCCTACGACCAAGTTGGACTCGCAAAATGCAGGACCATGGACGATTCTCGAGGAAAAGGGCCACAGCTTCATTCTCGACACCCCTGCCTGGTATAAAGGTAGTAAGCTGTTCCACGCCAGCCGACTGCGCAAGGCAGCAACGGATCCATTACCTCAGCAGTATCAAAAGCCGGAACCACCGGTCGAAATTAACGGAGAACCGGAGTGGGAGGTGGAGCAAGTGTTGGCCTCACGTCTATTCGGACGAAAGAAGACGTTGCAATATCAGGTATCGTGGGTCGGACTCGACCCTGATGAGACATGGTATGAGGCCCGCGACTTGAAAAATTCACCAGTACTGCTGGATACCTTTCACAGGGAGTACCCGGACGCAGCAGGACCTCCGGTAAATTTGCAACAGTGGATCAGGAGCGCAGCAGAGGATGTTTTTGCGGAGGACGGACCCGAGGACAATGTTGCCGAGCACGATGCGAAAAAGACACGAGAGCGGAGGAAGGCCCCGAGGAGACACACGTGACAAACTCAAGACTCTGACCGCCTACGTCGATCAGGCCTTAGAGGGGGGTAATGTGAGGATCAGGCCCCTAGACCTACCCTCAGAATCACGACTCGGCTCCACACCGAGCCAGGGATCGGACAAGGATCCACTACCTCCGGATTTAAGCGCGTCTCTTGAGCGCGTCGTCGATTGTAATTTCTCTCTTCTCTTCAGTTTAGAATTTTCGTCGATAGCGCCTAATACACTGAGGTTCTCCAATGTATGCCTGGCCGTGACACATTTTACAGGAAATATCGACGTGCCCACCCACCGCGACGGGGATTTACTGGATATGGTTTTTTCCAACCTCCCCAGCACGGTAATTGTAATTGACAGCAATTTTTACACAGGTTCCAACCACGAATCTTTTTATATTACGCTGCGGACGCGCGGCGTCCCCCGTCCGGAAGCGGTCAACGTTTCGGTTAGGGACGACCGATTACCAAAGTTCGCGGAGCTATTTGTTTTTAATATGCAAAATATACCGGACCCGGGATCCGCGGCCGATAACTACGCATTGGACGCGTGGGTAGCTGAATTCACAATTTTATGGGAGCAAGTGACGTGGGTCGTGGGTACGCCGGCGGAAAAAAGGGGCAGCTCGGCTTGTTATTATTTTTGGGTGACCAAGGGTAAAGGTGGCCATAACGTGGGTCCAATGCTATTTCCGAAACTAATTAATCGCGGCCGTATTAGCGGAGCAGTAGCCCTGTCTTGTTATACCGGCTACGCTTACATATAATTTGGCCGTCTCATCGCTACAAACGTCGACTTCGGCTCTAATCAACTATCTTTTGAAGTGCCTCAAAGTAGCTGCTGCCAATGCTCCGCTTTTCTGCTCAAGCGCTACAGTACGAGCAGGTCAGCAACCTGTGTCTTGCTTATTACTGTATCATGTTCCTTCAGACGTAGTCTTGCTTGCAGCTTTGAACGAAACCATTGACGTGACCGTTCCCACGCCAAGTCCTGTACGGATATCTTGGTGCTCTGTGTCCACCACCTCGGCCCCGATGATGAGGAGCATACTATGCACTGTATATACTATAAACTATATATCCTTTTCACACGTCTTCCTCCACATTGTTTATTATACTTCACTTATTTATAAATCATTTAATGCGCTTTTACACTTATTCATGTAATAATAATGCGCAACAATTTTAGTTCATATTTTTATTCTATATTACAAAGCGAAATGGTATTGTTCGCGTTAATATGTTATTAATATAACAATACTAATAATTAACGTTTGGTATTTCAATATATCCTAGTTTATTTGTATATAAACTGATATTATTAATGCGTTGGACCCAGTCTACACTCAAATATTAATTAATATTCTTGTTATTAAATATCAAATAAAATCTTCTATTGCTATAATTAGCACCGGGTACCTTTAAATTAATTAACAAGTACAGCAGGCAAATATAAATATCTAACTTAATCGCCATCCTAATTTTGATTTCTTAACCACCAAATAATTATTTCTCACAACTTTCCCCCCATACTTTTTCTACCGTTGTTTCTCTCATTACAATCCATTTTACTTTATTATTCGAAATTACCGCAACCGTCAATATGCAGTTTAACACAATTGCTGTTTCACTTGGCTTGTTTGCCCTACACGCTAGCGCTACACCTTATTGTAAGGTCGAACTACTGGCCAAACATCAACTTTATTTAAACTCATGGTTTTCACTACAACCGGCGGCCTATGTTCTGCCTGGCCGGCCCGGCCGTTTCAAGACCGCAGCCTATGAGCTTCATTTTGAAACAAGCGCCGACTGCAGGTTTATTGAAAGTCAAACGCTTGCAGGGACAATTGAAAACGAAGAGTGGAAACTTCAGATTTCTAGGGTAAATGCATAAACTTTCATTTGAAAACCCCACGGAGTAACTGGTTGGTTAGGGTGGTTTTTGGGTATTAAATTCAAATACAATATAGCATGCCAAGGCCTTAGAAACTTTTAGACTTTGATTATTTTAATGCAATACTCTTTTTAACGTTAGGCACATCACATAATAACATTCTCCACCATTCTTGGGTAAGACCTACTTTTGCTGGCTGTCACGAAAGCGATCACAAGGAGACAAGGCTGCGATATAGGGGCCATTCTATCCGAGGATCTAAAGCTAAGTGTAAAGGAAGAAGGCACGCAGTGCCAATCGCGTACACGCGCCTTGTGAGGATCAGGCCCCTAGACCTACCCTCAGAATCACGACTCGGCTCCACACCGAGCCAGGGATCGGACAAGGATCCACTACCTCCGGATTTAAGCGCGTCTCTTGAGCGCGTCGACGATTGTAATTTCTCTCTTCTCTTCAGTTTAGAATTTTCGTCGATAGCGCCTAATACACTGAGGTTCTCCAATGTATGCCTGGCCGTGACAGATGATATAAAATATAAATGTTATAACGCAATAAATTGAAATTTCCCGGCCACATGTTATTTTATCTTGTTCAACGGGAACGGAGCGTGCAAAACTGTTGTCAATTCCTATTACCCCACGATTTGTGAGGATCAGGCCCCCCAGACCTAACCTCAGAATCGCCACTCCACTCACCAGCCACGCTAAGCCCAGGGCGCGTAAAGGGTCCACTAACTCCGGATTTAAGCGCGTCTCTCCAGCGCTCCGTCAATTGTGATTTCTTTCTTCTCCTCAGTTTAGAATTTTCGTCGATAGCGCCTAATACACTGAGGTTCTCCAATGTACGCCTGGCCGTGACACAGTTAAATTCTAGGTTTGATTGCGGAACTATGGGCTTTAGGTGTAAATCCTAAGACTACCAAGTTAGCAAAGTGCCTTTCAACTAAGAGAAGGCCTAATATTTTTCAGTAATATAACTGATGGAAAAACTATATGGTTAGTAAAATATGTTACGCGTTTGGGTTATTCTGCGATGGGGGCTTTAATTTTAATTATAAATTAAAACAAGCCCTAAACTTATTACAAACGCGAATGTAAATAATTTTATAATATATATAAAAATACCACTTTTATCCGTAATTACTATGGTGGTAAAGGTAAAGATTAATCCCCCTGTACAGTGTCCACTGGTGTGGGCTCTGTGGGTTTTGCCGACTTTGGTAATAGTTTTGGACAAAAAAATTATTTAGGTATTTAATGGTTCCCGCGAACAGTTAAATTAATAAAGGCCCACGCATATATATATACGGTTACAAGGGGTGGTTTTTTTTGCCCGCTACCATAGTACGTTTTTTGATTAATTAATTTATAAAAACTCTGTTTAAACCTTATTATATAAATAGTAAATGCATTTCAAATTATGCAATATCCTATATATTATGTAATATTTCATGCCATAAACCCTTGTTACTTATTATAAGATTCCAAATAATGCACGATTATAAGAAAAAAAAGACTCTTGGTAACCTGAAGCCAGAATTAATATATATACTTTATTCATCCTCTGAATATTATAAGGCCAAAAACTATAAACCATACTATCTGCAGACTAAAGGTTCATCTTTTCATTGCCTCAGTTGAAAACACTTCGCTTTCTAACAAATTAGTTTCACTTTATACTTTACTTTTCATCCTTTTAAAATGGTTTCTTTTACTTGGACCTATTTGGCCTTGGGGCTTCTGGCTGCTACCGCCACCGCTGCGCCTCAAAGTTTCAAAATGAAGTTCTCGGCTCGCCCAATCCTTATTCAGCAAGACGAAACAGAAGCAACCCAATGGAAAACTTCTTTTATTAACGCGATGAATCAAGCTAATTGGGTAGCAACTGGATATACCCGGTACCAAAACGGGGGCGAATATTGGGGAGCAGTGCATTGTCAAAGGCAGGCGTGTGATTATACCCAAGCAAAAAGAATATTGCAAGGTTGGGGGTATGAAGAATCCGGGAGCGGCGCAAATCTAGCTTGGTCGCCTAGACCAGGCGCTTCGCCCCCTGCATAATTAATAGGATATTTGGAGATGGATTTTGCGGCCGCAAGTAATAAACAACCAAATATTGTTTAATTTGAACAGCGGCACACGAAGCTGTTAACTTTTGGTGTAATTACTTGTTTAATACACACCCCGATTTTCCATCACCCCGAATAATATAAAGAGCGCGCCTATATTCCTCGTCCTTCTTTTGAAACCGTATCTTCATTTGGACTTCAACCGCAATTATTTGGGTCCAGTTGCAAATATATTATAATTGAATTGTAAGCGACTATTATAATGGTAGGGTATTACGATTAAAGTATCGGGTAACCTGTTCTTATAATAAAATACAATGGGTTAAAACAATTAACGTCTAGTTGGGTAATTGGGGTTTTCAATAATTGGGGGTAAAATTATAATTGTTTTTAAATAAATATTAATATTAATTCAAATTTAATTGTTGCTAGACAATTCTAAAATCGAATTTATATATTTGGTAACGTGGTTCATCAGGACCCCGGACATATCAGGACCCCGGACATTTTTCAACCCAGTTTCATCCTTTATTTTCCACACGTGTTCTTTCCCCCAACAGTAATGGAATCATCAAATTGCGAAGCGCGAATCATTCTTGCTCTAAATGAGCTCCGATCAAGCAAAAAGAAAAGCATACGAAAGGTTGCATTAATATATAATGTCCCAAAATCGACACTACACGACAGAATAAACGGCATCGCTTCTTTGGCCAATCGTCGGCCAGGCAACCAAAAGCTAACGGAAAGGGAAGAGGAAGTAATTGTCCAGTATATACTGGACCTGGATTCCCGAGGGTTTCCAGCCCAGATCGCTGATGTGGCCGCAATGGCCGATCATCTTCTCGCTGCGCGGGACGCGCGACCGGTCGGCAAGCAATGGGCTTATCGCTTCGTACAACGACGCACAGAATTAAAAACGCGTTTTTCTCGCGCTTACGATTTCCAAAGAGCTCTTTGCGAAGATCCTGACGCGTTAAACGCGTGGTTTCAATTGGTGGCCAATATGAGGGCCAAATATGGCATCCAAGACTGCGACATGTACAACTTCGACGAAACCGGCTTTATGATGGGCCAGATTTGCGCTGGAATGGTCGTAACTGGGTCCGAAAGACGCGGAAGAAGGAAAAAAGTACAGCCTGGCAATCGAGAATGGGCGACTGCAATTTGTTGCATCAGTGGCGACGGTTACGATATACCCCCGTATATCATCGTCAAAGGCTTTTACCATTTGTCCAATTGGTATACAGAAGGCGGTCTTCCGGACACGTGGCGCCTCAAACCCACCGTTAATGGATGGACCGACAACGAGACTGGCCTCGACTGGGTTCAGCATTTCGACAACCATACAAAATCGCGGACAAAAGGCGTATATCGGATGTTAGTGCTCGATGGGCACGGCAGTCATCGATCCCCTGAATTCGAGGGCTATTGCAAAGATTACAATATTATTCCACTTTACCTGCCTGCTCATTCATCTCATTTAACCCAGCCACTTGATGTCGGAGTGTTTAACGTCCTTAAGCGGGCGTACGGTCAAAAAATTAACGACTTTATCCGGGCCCACATCACTAACATCAGCAAAGTCGACTTCTTTTTGGCTTTTGCAGCGGCTTACAAAAAGTCAATGACAAAAGAAAATATGGCCGGGGGTTTTCGAGGGGCGGGAATTATCCCCCATAGCCCGGAAATGGTCATATCTAAGCTGGATGTTAGGCTACGGACGCCGTCACCTAAAGAGCTTGATTTTTCCAGCACCGAAACCTGGGTCTCTCAAACACCGCACAACCCGACAGAAGCCGTTAATCAATCTACCCTTGTTAAAAGTCGAATCAACTGTCATCAGGGAAGCTCGCCAACGCCTATTTTTAATGCTGTAAAGCAGCTAGCAAAAGGGTTGGAGTCGATTGCTCATCGAACCACACTTTTGGAAGCGGAGAACCACAGCCTTCGGAAGGCCAACGAAGCGCTTAGCAAGCGGCGCAGGGCTCAAAAAACACGTATCCGCGAAGGAGGGTCATTTACCATACAAGAGGGTCAGAATTTGCTTCAATCAAATGGTGCCGATGGTCTAATATACGAAAAGAAAGATGAAAATGGGGAGGGGAGTAGTGCGCAGCCGGCGACTAAACGACGTTGCGGCAACTGCGGTAAACCTGGACATAATGCACGCACCTGTCAGGAGGATGCAGAAATGTCTGATGTACATATATCCGATTGCATTGAGGTAAATTGAACAACGCTGGCGTTGCAATTGAAATTGGAAGTAGTATTGTGCAGGAAAAGTGTCCGGGGTCCTGATATGTCCGGGGTCCTGATGAACCACGTTACTAAATATATTTTATATAATTAATATTTTTAATATAATTTTTTTTAATTTGTTTAATTTGTAATGTTACGAAAGCGATCCCAAAGAGACAAGGCTGCAATATAGGGGCGATTCTATTCGAAAATCTAGAGTTAAATATAAAAAAAAAAGAAAGGCACGCAGTACCAATCGCGTACACGCGCTTAAGCGAACAAATAACAAATTCACCCTGGCGCTTTATCACGTGAGGTGGAATTAGTTACGGTTGGCAGTCGCCCAGGTACGCCATTCCGTAATATTACCCCCCCGTCCGCCCCGCGAACGGTTAGGATTTTTACCGTATTTTATTCTATCTTCACCGGCGACGTCGCAATCTGCGAATTGTGCTGTTTCCCGTAGCCGGGGCGTTGTCGTATTTGTCGGGCGGGTCGAACCGATTTTCGAAGGCTGCCTTTTCCCAGGCCTTTAAGCGTATGGGAGGGCCGGCCTTGTCGGGGTAAACGTTATAATATTATCGCAATTGCACAACCGCGTTTTTAAATCTTTCCGCGTCGTAAAATTCCGGGTCGGGGTCCCAGCCTTTCCACTGGACTTGGTATTAAAACACACTTTGTAATACCCGCGAAAAAATTACCCGTTCGATTTCCCACTTTTTTTCGTTGGTATCTTCTAACGCGTCGATTACCTCGCCTTCGGGCCTTTTTGCGGTTTGTCCGTCCAATGGATTACGTAGGTTTAGCCGAAGACGGTCGGTATAAAATACGCGGTTTTTTTTCCAAAAATTTGGCAATTCCAAACGGTAAAAATGCCCCCGCTTTTCCTTAATTATATAATTACATTTGGTCAACGGGTAATCTAATTTATCGCTAGGACGGTCCGTCACCCAATGTTTTTTAATAATGTAGACGGCGTTTCCTATTCCGAAATCGGGTTCCCGGCGGTGTTTGTTGGTTTGGTCGCACATTCGTTGTTGCGCCATTTGGAGGTGGGTGCGTGCCGCCTCCACGTAGCTTTCGAGCTTTTTGGTAATCGCTTGAGCTTCGGTTCCAAGATGGCGGAGATCATTTTGCTTCCGCACCCGCCAGACAAAAAGACGACGTATAAGCAGCGACTGTCGGCGACACAGTTGCTTCGAGTCGACGGAAACCTATCAATGTTCTGTGAAGCTACCATCGCAACTCTACTACTTGTGGAGAACTGGTAGCCGCAACCAATCGACTCGGAGTCCCCGTTCTCCATTCCTTCCATTTCCAGTTTTTTTCCCGAGCTATTTTGTTCAGTTTCCATATGTCCAATATTATTGCTGCGCTCCTATTTTATCACGTCTAATCGCTACACTCACTGGCGTTATTATTTGCCCGGCCCCCAAAAGCTCTATTGTTATTATGCGACGTGGCGGATGGCCTGGACACCTCCTGGCAACAATCTAGTAGTAGTAGTAGTAATATTATTTAACGCCGGGCTCGGCCCGGCTTGTTAGCCGGCCGTTAGCAGCCTCCCGAGGGGTATCTCGGCGCGCGTTCTATCTTCTTTATTTACACAGGGGGAAAACAAGGAGGGCAGAGGCGGATCGTGCCTGACCGGGTTCGTGCCCGGTCCTGCTTAGGGGGTTAGTTCACTTACGCGACCCCGTGCCTAAGGTGCACGGAGGGTTCGTCTGACAACTGGTGCCGTAAAATATAGGCGAAAAGGCAATAAATTTATTCCTCGTCCGAATTTGAATCGTTTACAATCGGTGTCCTTAGGCGTAAAATGCGTTCGTGGCGCGCGGGGCGCTGGCGGGCCGCTCTGGGGCGGGCGTTGAAATAATTGGTGGCTATCGAAAACGCCTTAAAACTTTTCGGTTGCCCGAGGCTTGTCTGGAAGAATTTGCGGCGTTGGGCGCGGTCTGGCGGCCCGACCGGCCGGTCGTTATCAGGCTACGGCCAGTTTCTCCACACCGCCCGCGAATGGCGGCAGTGCACCGGGTGTTTAGGGGAGGTCCGCTTCCAGCACCAGGCACACGAGGTGTTTGCATCCTGATAATTGAAACGGTTATGGTAGGCTTTGAAATCGCCGTGGCCGGTCCTCATGGCCAAATAATGGCCTAATAGGGGTCTTGGCAAACGCAGTTCCTCGGGCTCCTTTCTTGGTAATGTGCGCCAAAACAAGTTAGGGGGCCTTGGTTACACGAAGATCGATCGCATCTTGAGGGCGTAATATCTGGTTTCTCGAAAAGCGGCAAGAAAAGAACATATTCCATATTAACAATGCCTATACAAAAATTAAAGCCCACAGCTAAATTTGACCAAAAACGTATCAGCGGTATGAAAACAAAGGTTAAAATACCAACAGAGTTTATCTGCCCTCCGTCCATGCTTCGGGTATACCCTCCCAATTTATTTGAATGATATGTAATTGGGCTTGGTAGTTTATTTCCCATTTTCGTTCCTTTATATCCCGTACCAATAGCATTACAAAATATGAAAGACCTTATCACGAACGAGAACAGTGTTTTGACGGGGCTTCGGTGGCGGCGGTTTGGGCACACCGGTCGTGTCGTATGCGTCGCGCATCAAATTCGGTTGGATGGTTTGCATGATCATATTGGCAAAATAGCACGTTTATGCTGGGGTGTGACTAATAAAAAAGTTAGGCTCTGTCCTTGAATCTTAAGGGGAGGTCCAGGTTGAACCTTACCGTTTCTTTTGGCAGGTGTTGAGCGAAGGTAGAGGATAGAATGGGAGGGCAGAGGTTGAGGACGAGAATTTGGGACAGAGAGTCCCGACATGTGGGAGACATATGAAATTTATACAATTGAGAAGTGCGATGTGTAGAAAAAAGGGGTACGATTCCGGATCTTAGCGTAATGAGATCTCGCTTTGTATCTTGGATTAACGTACTGCAAGACTTGTTTTGGGGGTTTTGAGGGTCTAGTACAGAACTGCTGTGCTCACTTCGTGGCAGAGGGGAGTCTCAATTGGGAGTCTAAGGTCAAGTAGAAATGGTAGCAAGGTTACATATCGTACCTACTAGCGAAGAACATCTCTATTGTAGACGCCTTCCGGGCCCAGGCTACGATTTCAAAAACCAAGCGAGAGAAATAACTCGGGAGCAGATGCTGAGCGACCCTGCCAAAACTTCTTCAGCAGGCATTGTAGGTAGTCGTCTTTTTATAATCGTTGTTGGTGTGCAAAAAGGTGGGAAAATGGGCATATAGCTGGCTTTGCTATTTCTGTATATTTTGCTCGAGCCTATTGTCGAGTCCTTTGCACTCGACGAGTGATTGTCTCACGAGATGGCACATCTGAAAAGGATGTGGGATGGACCGACGAAGGGTGACTATGGGTTTAAGATGAGTAGTTCGATTTGTCGTTAAAGGGCCGTTATCATACATCACACCGGGCTGGACCATTTTCTACCTTAATGCTACAGTATCGGAAATGATTGCACACCACCCTTGTTAACGAAGGGATGGTGAAAAGTATGAAAAAGAACTTGCGCCGGATGGATGCGAGGTGGCATGTTCACATCTACGCTTGCATCTGGATGGCGGGTGCTGCCGTCGCGGGAGCTGCGACAAGTATGGATCTCGTCGTGCTCGGGAGGGCGATTATTGGAATTGGGGGGGGGGGGGGGGGGTGCCGGGTTAAACCAAGGGTATTTCTGTTCTCTACAGGCTATTTTATCTACAGCAAAAAACAATATTGCTAACCTCAATCCCGAACTCTAGCATCATGTTCTACAACTACACTTTCTCCACACCCATCGAAGCCCCCCATGGCCAGGCCCTAATCGGCGTCGGCTTTGCTATCGGTCTACTGCTTGGCCCCGTCATCGGTGGCGCCTTTGCTGAGAATCACTCGACAACCTGGCGCTGGGCCATGTACATCAATATTTCCGTCCTGGTGTTCCTCGTCGTCGGCTGGATTTTCTTTTTACCCGCTCTGCATCTCGGTCAACAGTTACATCTTCGGAATTTCCTCGTTACTACCCTTTATACGTTAGGCATTTGTTGAAACAAGTGCTGAGTTTACTCAATCGTGTCTCCAGCTCCCCATCGAGCATTGAAGCTTTCCTGAACCCTAGGAGACTGGGCTCAGATTGTGCCGGTAAGGCGACAGTCACAGTTCAAGGCACGATGCCCATAAGAGCATGCCGTATTGTAATATCCCAAATTTAAACGTAGAAACATAACTTAAAAGGAAACATCAAAGACCTAGTAAGATAATACAGTTTTTCTCTCCTATTGCACACTTTAAGCACTGAAAGATGGAAAATATATTTACGCGTAGAGGTGGATGACTAAAGGAGTGCAGAGTTTTGGGTATAAAGTTCACTCGCTGGATTGTCGAACAACAGAGCTTTTCAAACCACGGAGACTATGTGCTGGGCTGCGGTTTACACTTGCCGTTTTTTTGATGAAGGTTCCTTGCCGCCGCTCGTGTGAACTCAGTTCCGCAGTCTGGGCAGGTTGCCTTCGTGGCTTGACCCGACTTCTCTCGTTGGTGCCTTAAAAGGTTGCTGAACTTTGAAAAGCTGCGACCGTTGCATCCATGCTCCCAACACTGCAGTTTGGGCCGGCTCACCATTTGGACGTTGGGTGCTGTGTCTTGCTGTTATATATGCTGAGTTACCGACAATTCGGGATCTGCAGTTGATATCGTGTTGGCATTGATAATTTCGGGTACCTGTTTCTGATACAACTGGCCCTGTGGTTGGAGGTTGTTATAACTGCGGTAGTGTTATCCTGTAGCCTTGTAAGAGATTATCACGCAAAAAGGAACTAGCTCACTTATAATTTGAATGTAATCCTAAAGTCTTCTTCCCGTATGCGAACCGATATTCTTGCAAATACATCCCTTGGAAAGCCCATAAAGTCGTGTGACTTTGGGGATCAGATAAAATATATGGGTAGGTTGTAAGGTTGCAAGGTATTGCAATAAAAGGCTTCTGTGGTTCGATAAGTAACGATGGTTGGATTTGGTCTATGTTTTGAACCGGGAAAAAAGCAGGTGATGGGGCATCTGCAATAGGCACGGAAGGTTGTCCGCATATCATGTCGCCGGGCAGCCAGGTGGTAGCGTCGGCGTATGCATTAGGAGCGTCCAGATTGCATAATTCAATGGTCGTTTGACTGACGTTTGCTCCTATCCAACTTGCAATGTTTTGAGTATTCGGAAAAGTTGGCTTCCCCTTATGTTCGGGCACAGGTCGGGCTTTTGCTGTGAAGGTGCAGACATTATTTAACCGGATACAGTTGCTGCAATCTTTAGAGTCCTCAAGAGAAACAATGCACCTGATTTTTCGCTTCCTGCACTGCTTTTCGGGCGGGGAAATAAGGACTTTTAGTCAGTTTTGAAACATATGCAAGTCTCCTCGGCATTCTAAAAAATTCGTTGCTGGCTGGCCGACACAACGACTTACCACAAGCAACAGAGATTCGGCGGTAAGATAGCTTGTGTTTTTTATCTATTTTTTGCAAAGGCGCTGTCTTATCCAGCCTAAAGGTGGAGATAAGGTTTGGATCACGGTCACTTCCTGGCGAGTAACTAAGGTCGGGATCGATGTCGCATACTTTTTCAGCCCCGTTTTGTGCTTGATATCCGAGCTGCATGCAAGCCGGTTGCGTAAAGTCCACCCGGGGTACCTGTTGCGCCACTAGGGATGTTGACTGCGGGCACGGCAATGTCTCTGCTTCGATTTGCGAGCCTGTTATGGCAACTTGAAATGCGTCCGTCGCGGCCTTGGGGTGGGTGATGTGACTATCCTGTGTTGTGAAGCTCCTGCGGGGTCCAGCCGGGAAACTAGCGGTGCTGCTTTGGATCACCGAGTGCGGAGCTCGCGATGAATCTACCTCACACGCCTCAGGGCTTTGCTGATCGTTCCTGGCGTACTTAAGATTATGCAAATCCAGGTCGTTCCTCTATGTGATCTTGCGCCCTATTATAATGGTCAGCCAAATACTCAAAACGCCGTTCTTCGGTTGAAACGGATGTATGCGTACGATAATTCCGCTGCAAAACGCTATTCTCAATGCGCCTCCTCTCTCCTAGATCTCCGGCCTGAGTACAATCGTCTAAAGCGATTTTCGACTTGCTCGAGAAGCCGTGTTGTCTTATGTCCTGTGACGATGGTGACTGCCTTTCTGAATGACTCTGCATATTTGCATCAAACGTTTGCCGGCTGAACGTAACCTGATGACCAGCCTGTGTTTCTGGATTGCGTGCGAATTTCATTTCTATGAGCAGTTTATGAGATGACAAGTAGGTGGATCTGGATAATCTTGAACTTTTGTGCCGGGTATATGGTCGTTAGATATATGTGGAAAGTTGTGGCTGTAGCTCTTCTGATGACCCGGGGCAGCTGTCCCTTACTTATGTACAGGAAAGGGTGTATTTCAGAACATGCTGTAAGCCTTTGCCGTCCTACGTTGGTGGTCGGCACACAAAAATGTGTACGGCTATTCCGGTTGGCGTACTTGATCAAGAACTTAGCTCCTCATTGGTGTAAAGAATTTCGGGATCTCCGCGTTTTTCTTGGGCGAAAGCAACAAAGAATATTCGTTGCTGCACTAGATTTGAAATAACTAGCACGGTTGACAAAGGTGGTGGACTCGGCCGCAGATCGACGGATGAATGAAATTAGAAGGCGACTAACACTTTTTCAGGTGGCAGGGGTTTTTCTGTTGACGATCAACAATATTTGACTATGAAGTAACGTTATTGAAAATGCCGACTACAAGTACAAGAATGGTTTCAAAGATTAAAACATTCTAGAAAATTATATAGTTGCTGGAAGGCAAGAGTTTGCATGAAACGTATATGTGTAAATCTACCCAGAAGTTTCGGTCCGGTCGGTGGCGTGGGGATTCTGAGCTTCAAAAATGGAATAAATCTGGTACAAAAGCCGCCACGCAGAGTCCCACGCCGATAACGATATTTGTGGCCCGAGCCAAACAGAGTCTTGACGGATCTTGAGTAAACTTCGCCCATTAGTCGGACCTGGGAAGGTCGCTCCTCAACGCGGTCTTGGTTGATACAAATTGAGTCGAACCACATGCGCCGGAGTGGGGGGTTTAGTCTTGGCTCTTCTGTTGTTCGCCCAGCCAGCTGCTGAAGCCGAGAGACCGCATGGGCCACGCCGAGACGGACATTCAGGTTTCGGTACCAATTCGAATGGAAGAAGTCGGCAAAACAGGACCTCAGCTGTCGCTCAACGCATGAAAGTCCGGGGAGCTGTCCAGTCGTACAATCTCGAGCACCAAATGGGCAGTCAGTACGTAACAATCGGATTGCCCGGGGTGATATTGTAGTATATTGTAATTGAATGGCGGTCGTATTCTTCTCCATTGCAATGGAAGAAATGCCCCTGTAATTCTGGATGCAAGCGCTGTTGAGGCATCATATTGAAAGGTACATACATGATTTTAATCTCAACCTCATTCGTGTACACTCGATCGCGGAGCGCAGATCGAGCTTGCACATGTGAATCGAGTTATGGAAGCTTACGAAAGTGAGGCTGGTCTAGATACTGGCGCGTAATGAAAGGATCTCTTATAGATGGGAAATGTTTTGGCTGCTTATTTGGCCTGCAGTGCTGTTCTTTGTCTGCCTCGTAGGTTGCCTTGGCTGCCTCCTTTTCCAATTTCTGTTCAGCCATTGCCACAGAAGATATATCCAGATTTGTATTAGTTTAACGACCTCCAAATCTCAGCAGCTTCCTCTGCGCAATAAGTATCGAAGCTCACGGAAATGTTTGTTCCTCTTTTGCATGACTCTGAGCCCAGATGCAGCCATAGCTTCTATCACCATTGCGCTCCTTTGGCTGTGCAAGATGTCTCGGAAAGTCGTCAAGATTCATCTTCGTCCAGCTCAACCCAGGGCGCCCCGGAAAGCCAATTTCGCCGCCGCAGATAGAACGCGGCTACAGTATACGCCGATAATATGTATCATGTCAACCAACCCTACGCATCAATATCTTGCCACTGTTGTTTATGGCGGACTGGAAACAGTCGTCAATCGACAAACCTGACCCGCTAGATTCGTCGTACGGATGTCGATCGCTCATCAGAATGCGTATGGCTGCTGCGACATGTTGGACATGCCTCTCATCGCCATTCCCTTCTATTTCCTTTAAGATGGTTCGATCAGCATCGTCAGCTACAAGACATATCTTGAACTGTCCATCTGTTCGAGACTTCTTTGTGGGTCTGCTGTTTTCAGAGCTGTGTCTAGCTAGGGACACGGGACGCGACTTCAGATGCAATGGATCTGTCACGAAAGCGATCCCAAAGAGACAAGGCTGCAATATAGGGGCGATTCTATTCGAAGATCTAAAGCTAAGTCGAAAGAAAGAAGAAAGGCACGCAGTGCCAATCGCGTGCACGCGCCTAAGCGAATACACAACAACGAACCCTAGCACCTTGTCACGTGGGGTGGAGTCACGGTTGGCAGTCGCCTAGGCACGCCACTCCGTAACAAACGCCAACGTTATAAAAAATAAAAACAACGGTTTACAAAGGGATAAAACACCGGAAAACCCAACCCAAAAAATTAACGATCCGTCTTTACTTATTTGGAAACCCCCTAAAACGACCCGAGATATCCGACTTCAACTGCAAAAATTTTCCCGATCCAACAAAACCAACGCTACTTCACGTCTTTTATTTGCTAAAGTTCAAAAAAGCTTCGAAGCCAAAGATACCTTTTTAGCTACCTACCAGCAAAAATCAGTTTATTGGAAGCACAATTGGAGGCAATACGGCCGGCTAAAAGGAAAATGGTGATTCCGGATCCAAACGAGCTTTTGGTTAATAAACAGAACACTATTGGATTGCAGAAAAATAATATAGAAAATTTGGAAGCTTTAGCTGGTGAAGAAGAGGTTAATAAGCAGGAAAAGCCTGAAAACGATTGTATTTTTGTGCGTTGATAGTTTTATTTTTAAATCGATTTCCGAAGGGCGGATGTTACGGAGTGGCGTGCCTGGGCGACTGCCAACCGTGACTAGCTCCACCTCACGTGACAAGGCGCCAGGGTGAGTTTGTTATTTGTTCGCTTAGGCGCGTGTACGCGATTGGCACTGCGTGCCTTTCTTCTTCCTTTACATTTAGCTTTAGATCTTCGAATAGAATCGCCCCTATATTGCAGCCTTGTCTCTTTGGGATCGCTTTCGTGACATTATCTAAAGCTCAACCAATCAGCTACCGGGAACGGTATAATAATATTCACGATACCGAGGAAAAAACACGAACGCCTATAAGGCACGATACCGAAAAAGAAACACGAACGCCTATAAGGCACGATACCGAAATGACCAAAAACGACGCCGAACGGCAGCCGACCGCCCAGTTGGGAAGGCAAAAGGTCGAATTTGACCACGGTCGCCCCGAAACAGGTCCCCCCCCGCGCAAAACGCCAGCGTCAGCAGCCTACGGTACGAACACGGGCCCAGCGTCGCCCGTCGACCCGGGAACGCGTGGGAAATATTGTGACGGTTAGGGGGGAGGACGAAACCACCGATTCCCGAGAAAATACCGACGAACCCGTTCGGTTAAATAATTGGGACCAGCGAGTTTTACCATTAATAAATATTAATGGGCCGATACGCAAAACCAACGAAGCTTTTTTTTCCGAGGAAGAACACCAAATAATAATAAACGAATTGGAAGATCGCATTGCCCATATGCAGGACCAAATCGATTTACTAAACAACACCAAGCAAAAAAACGAGGCCACCATTTCGCGCCTGCTCCGCGAAACCCGTTCCCGACGAAAAACTACCGCGATTATTATTGGTACCGGTTCCGGTGGTTCGCACCACAAATCCCGCGTAAAGGATCCTCCGACATTCTCAAATAACCCCGACAAAAACGAGGTTATTTTCGAGGTTTGGCACCGCCGGATCGAGAACAAGTTGTTGCTCGACGGAACGCATTATCCCACCGATGCAGATAAACGCGCCTACGTCGAGTCCCGTTTCGGAGGTGACGCCGCCGACACCTTGCTCCTTTACCTCAACGATACCCACCCCGATCAAATTACCACGTACGACGGTATAATGGGCCATTTGCGCGAGGAATATAAAGATACCAAATTCGAGGATACAGCGCGGGACAAATTGGACAAGCTGATTATGTCGACGAAAGACAAATTTATGATTTTCAAAAACAAATTCGTCAAATTGGCAGGTCAGAGCGGCTTTCCGAAGCGAAGCTGGAAGCGGGAATTGCACCGCCGCCTGCCTACCAATTTGCGAATCGCAATGGTTATATACCACCAGGATACCAACGTCTCGTTTAACGCCTACGTCCGTACGGCCGATGGCATCTCCTATAACCTCACCAAAACTTACGCCTCGCGGACCGAAAATAAAAATAAAACCAAAACCACCTCGATTAAAAAAACCATAAAAGGGTTTGTTATTCCACGTGTTGGAGGACCAGCCCGGACCACCGGAAACGCTGTTAACGAGGGACAAAAAGGCAAACTAAATGTGGAGGAGATGCGTGGACTTATCCGGGCAGGCAAATGTTTCCAATGCCGTAAACCGGGCCATATTAGCAGGAATTGCCCCAACGGTAACACCGGTCGCCCCACCATTTCCGAGGACCGAATTAACCAAATTATTGCAAACTACCATGGAAAAGGTACCGATATATTTGGAAAAGACGTCGTCATGTCGGAAAACTGATTGCCCTGGGGAAATTGGACTCCCTCCCAGGGAAAATATGGCCAACCACCGAAATGTGCGAATTGAAAGAAAAAATCGCTGCAAAGCAAAGGCTGCTGGAAAAACCAATACCCTACGATTTTTTACGTAAATATCTAGGCGGCGACCCCATACTTATAACGGCCAGCATTTCCCTAAATAGACTTAATTATAACATTCGTGCCTTAATTAACACCGGAGCAAATGGGTACGTTTTTATTAACAAACAACTTGCTCGGCGACTGTATATAACGTTAAAAGCCCCTAAGATTGTCGGCTTCCACCCCCAAAAGGTTGGAGGCTATAACGGAAAAACCTCGCAACAAATCGATATTGTTGCATTGGCCATTTTTGTAATATAGGGCCGGAGGTTCCGCGAAACGCCGATGCTGGTATTGGATATACCACAAAAAATGATCGTGGGTCGACTCTTCCTGGCGGAGCACGGAATATTTACTGACTATCGTCACCGACGGCTCCAATTCCCGGAAAGCCTACCCTCATTGGCGGTATATTATCGAAATATCGACATGACCCAATCACCAGATCCGGGGTCTGTAAACCCTATACATTAGTCGGACGCGGATCGTCGAGATGCTGCCTTGGAAAAAAAAGATCAATCGGCCTCCCGACAACGAATAATACAGCGACGAATCCAAACCTTGGAAAAAATAACAAAACGCCCTCCGTCGATACCTCGGAAAGCAAAACTGCTGGCCAGGTCGGGACAGGCCTGGGAAATCCCCACGCCCCGGGAAATTTACGCCGATCCGAATTTACAGGAAATGCAACGGGAATTTTACGAACTGCCGAGGCCAAAGGTTAAAATGACAAACCTGAATCATACCCAAAGAAAAGAGACCAAAAAGGCCGAAGGTTCCTCTCGCATACAAAAGGATGCCAAAGGAAAATACATACTGAAAAAAGACGCGGTGGGTTGGTACTGTTAATAATAATGGTGCTAACAGGGGATATAGGGGTAAACCCTAGGTGCGGCGTGGTAAATAACCAGTGCTAAAAGCGCTGAATAATAGGTAGAAATGCACTATAATTTTGGTACTGATAAATAATTGGTTGGGGGAGATTTTGCTTTATTTCCCTTACATACTCTCCGACATCGAAATGGGGGTCCGCACGCCAGAAAAGGTTCCGGTGCCGCGAATGAATTTCCGAAAAACTAATTTGTATGGGTTTTTGAAAAAACACCCTCATTTGCATACAAACCATCTCTGGGTTTGCATTTAAACGTTAACTTGGTGAAATTTTCAACCCGGTACAGGGTAGCTGACTCGCAGGTGCAGGGTGGGTATTAAACCCGGTACAGGGTAGCTAACCCCACTCGCTGACCTTTAAATTGCATTCCTGCATTAACAAAGTAACGGAATTCCACCATTCCCCACTCCACTTCGGCACTAAATAAAATTGGCTATATACAAATAAAAGTGGGCTTATTACATGCAAAATAATGCATATAATTAACACCCCCTCTCTTTTGCTACTTAATCCAAAAATAAAGTCGGAAAAGAAAAGTACGTAAAATAAAACCCCCAAAACAAAAAAACAAAAGAAATTCCCCCTTGTGTCCCAACCCAACTCGAACCCCCGGTGCGAACCCCCTGGATGAATAAGCCCTTTGTACCAAACCCCCGATTGACTGAACCCCCGAATTGAAAAAGACCCCCAGAATTGTAACAACCCCCGGATTCGAACCCACGACCTACAGATTATAACCAACGGAACTTACTACTAAGCCAGGTAGCTAATCTGGCTGTTCGTTGTTGTGGATCCCAGAAAAGTTTAATATATAGGGTAGATTAAAAATCGCTAGGTCGCCCAAAACGCGAGCTAATTAAATTCGGATTCGACTTCGGGTATAAGGTCGGTATAAGTTGCTTAATAATCAACCTGAGCAGGGTAGGTTTGGGTAGATCGGTTGGTGTCGGGCTAACAAAAATCCAATAATTGCAAACAAAGGAGAAAAATGGTGGTAGTTAGCTAACGAACTAACTAGGTGCCCTACAATTCAATAGGTAAAAACTAAGTTTACAGGGGTTTTAACCCTATAAGCTCTAAAAAAACCTTGTGAATTGGAAGCGTTAGGGGCTTTGTAAGGCCGTCAGCGGGCATTTGTTTGGATTCCAGGTATTTTAGGGTCACTAATCCTTCTGTAACTAACTCCCTTACGTAGTGAAATTTTAATAACGTATGTTTAGTACGTTGGTGGTGCGTAGGGTTGTGTGCGTTAGCTATAGAGCCTGTATTATCTCCAAATATTGCAATAGGGCCTTTTACAGGTAGTCCAATCTCTGTAAATAGGCTTTTAAGCCACTGTGCTTCACGCAGGGCTTCCGCTAAGGCGTCGGTTTCGGCTTCTGGGGTGCTTAAAGCTATAGTACTAGCCTTTTTGCACTTCCACGTTATAGGGCCCCCAGATAGGGTATACAAATATCCGTAAGTGGATTTTGAATCTTCCCTAGCCCCGGCAAAATCGCTGTCACTAAAACCAAGTAATTTTAGGCCTTTAAAACCCCCAATCAAAGAGTTAGGTGGTAAATTAGCTTTAATTACCCTATTTCCGTAGCAGATTGCTAGGGATTTAGTACCTGCTAAGTAGCGAAGTAGGTTTTTAGCTGCCGTTAAGTGGATTGTAGTGGCTTTCGTTAAAAAACGAGATAACCATTGAACCGCAAAACCGATGTCCGGGCGCGTTAATAGCATTAAATACATTAGGGTGCCGATAATACGCTGTAACAATTTGATTTCTAGCGCATTTACGGGTTTGCCCCCACTATATTTTAGCACACCCGGCTGTAAGGGAACAGAAATAGGTTTGCAATCAGCTAATCCGAACGTTGCTAATGCTTCCTCTATATACTGACTTTGATGGAGCCAAAGCAGGCGGTTAGGCCTGTCCCTTATAATCTGAACGCCTAGAAAATAGGCTGCAGGGCCCCTGTCTTCCAATGCGTATATTTTGTTAAAACGGGCTTTTAAATCCTGAATATATTGCAATTTAGGACCTATTAGCAGGCAATCGTCAACAAAAGTAACAATGAAATGCTTGGATTTAGCATTATAAAAGACAGCTGGATCAGAGATTAGCGGCTTAAAACCTTCTGTAAAAAGTAGGCTTTTTAGCTTTGTTTGCCATTCTCTTGGGCCCTGTTTCAGACCGTATAGCGCCTTTTCCAACAGTACAACTTGCATTTCCTTTGGATTATAGCCCATTTGCACTAAAATTTTAGCGGTAGTAGGGCTGCAAGATCTAGCCCAATCGCTAAAACCCTCTGGAATTTGCAAATAAATATCTACGTCGGTAAGGTCACTATTTAAAAACGCACCGATAAAATCGATTTGTTCTATTTCCCAATTTTGTGCATTAGCTATAGCCAATAATATACGCCAGGTGGGCGGTATACTAGTGCTAGCAAAAGTCTCGATATAATCTAGGCCTTCGACCTGTAAAAACCCCCTAACAACAAGCCTGGCTTTATACTTTATAGGCTTATTATTTTCATCCTTTTTTAATTTAAACACCGGCCGGGTAGAGATTAGTCTACGGCCTGTATGCATTTTAATTTTAGGGATAAAACGGAAGGTTTTTGCAGTAACGATCTGGTCGAATTCAGACGCTAAAGCTGCTAACCATTTAGCACTTTCAGGGCTTTTTAGGGCCTGTTGGTAGCTATTTGGTTCGCCGTCTTTAGTGGGCTTTTTCTTTGTTTTCTTTTGGGTTTGATAACAAAGATAATGCACGTAATCGATATCCATAGGATCTGGGTTTTCGAACTGCGAATTTAACTCCATATTCTGTATTTTAGGTGCCGAAAACACCGGAACTTCCGTTATTTTAGGTGCTGAATTAGGCACCGCTACCGTTATAAGCTCTGGGGGGCGAACAGTAGACTGTACAGGCCAGGGAGGAACTGTAATTGCGGGAGGTAGGGGATTATTATCCACTGGATCCAAAGTTTTGGCGCTGTAGATTTCGTCTTCAGGTTCAGAATTAGAATCCCCCTCTAAATCTGGATTTTCCCCCTCTGAAATCTGTAGCGTTTCCCCTGGAATAGCCAAATTTTCAGCGGGTATACCCTCTAAAATTTTTACGGTAGAGGTTTTATATACGGCCCGTCTGGCGGGGGCGTAAACCAACGCTGTAGAATTGGATAAATGGGCTAAAAGCCTTACTGTTTCCGTTCGGGGAGCCAATTTGTTGGATTTTTGGCGTTTTTCCAGCGGTATAATAGCCTGGCATACGGTACCAATAACCCGATAATGGCCTAAATTAGGCCTGTGTGGTAATCCAGGTTGAAATTCGGAATAAAATTCCTCGTAGGGTGTTAACTCCCTGTTAGTTACCGCTGTACGGTTAACTAAATCAACCACGGCTGACAGTAAATAACACCATAAATATAGTGGTAGACCTGCCGCTAAAATGGTAGACCTTAGCCTATCCAAAATAACCCTAACGGACCGTTCCGTTAGCCCGTTTTGGCCATGGTTGTAGGGGTTGGAGGTGCTAAAATTAACACCTTTACTTGCAAACCAATCTTGAAGCTCTGTATTTACCTCGTGCCCCCCATCAAAATGAAATTTAGTGGGGTAGCGCCCGTACGTAGCTTTTAAAACCTTAAAAAAGCCTTTAATAGCCACTAAAACCGTAGGTCCGGCTTTATTCCGTAGTGAGATCGACCACCGAAAACGTGATTTTCGATCCACTAATAACAAAAATACGGGTTTTTTATTGTGAGGGTTAGGTTTAAGGGTTACTGTATCACCCTCTATGGAATCGAGGATATTAGGGGGTGTAGGGAGTGCCCCTTTATTTGTACGCCTAACAGAGGTGGCTTTTGTTAATTATATGCATTATTTTGCATGTAATAAGCCCACTTTTATTTGTATATAGCCAATTTTATTTAGTGCCGAAGTGGAGTGGGGAATGGTGGAATTCCGTTACTTTGTTAATGCAGGAATGCAATTTAAAGGTCAGCGAGTGGGGTTAGCTACCCTGTACCGGGTTTAATACCCACCCTGCACCTGCGAGTCAGCTACCCTGTACCGGGTTGAAAATTTCACCAAGTTAACGTTTAAATGCAAACCCAGAGATGGTTTGTATGCAAATGAGGGTGTTTTTTCAAAAACCCATACAAATTAGTTTTTCGGAAATTCATTCGCGGCACCGGAACCTTTTCTGGCGTGCGGACCCCCATTTCGATGTCGGAGAGTATGTAAGGGAAATAAAGCAAAATCTCCCCCAACCAATTATTTATCAGTACCAAAATTATAGTGCATTTCTACCTATTATTTAGCGCTTTTAGCACTGGTTATTTACCACGCCGCACCTAGGGTTTACCCCTATATCCCCTGTTAGCACCATTGTTATTAACAAAAAGGAACACCAGATTCACGTCCGGCAAATCCTGGAAAAGCTTAAAAAAACTGGATTCCAGGCTGATATTAAAAAATGCGAGTTCCACGTCACAGAAACACGATTCCTGGGCTTTATTATAGGTATTAAAGGCGTCGCTGTCGACCCAAATAAGGTAGCCGCCGTGAAACAGTGGGCACCACCCATTACCGTAAAAAAAATGCAATCCTTTTTAGGGTTTTGCAATTTTTACAGAAAATTTGTCCCAGAGTACAGCCGGGTAGCCAAACCGCTAACGAATTTGACGAAAAAAACGGTGCCTTTTTAATGGGACGAATATTGCCGCGTCGCTTTCGATACCCTGAAGAAGGCGTTAACTTCCGCACCCGTCCTTGCCCATTACCAAACGGATTACGAAACAAGGGTAAAGAATAATGCGTCCGGAGGAGTGGTGGCCGGAGCGATGCTGCAACAGAACCCAAATATCCAAAAATGGTATCCGATCGCATTCTTTTCCGAAATTATGCAATAGGCGGAATTCAACTACCCTATCCACGATAAGGAATTGCTAGCAATTGTTAGGGCGTTAAAAACCTGGAGACCAAAACTAATGGGCACCAAAAAGAAATTTGTGGCGATTACTAATTATAAAGCTTTGGAATATTTTTCTACGAAACGGTTGTTCAACTTTCGGCAAACGGCCTGGGCCGACTTTTTTTCCCAATATAATTTTGAGATTATTTACCGTCCTGGCAACGAGAACGTGCTGGCAGATATTTTGACCCGCAAGGCAAAAGATGTATAAAATCAAAAAAAACGTTAGGAAACAGAACGTTATATGGTTATTTTCCGTTCTGTCGACAATATTGGCGACGATTTTTATATGGTTAACCCCTTTTTATATTGGTAAACTGTTGCCGATGACGGTTTCGGAATGCTGTTGGCAGCGATCGAACCAATTGGCGCAATTGGACAATTGTTATTCGCTGAAAAAATGCTCAAAACCAACGAGCATTTACCATTGCTAAAACAGTACCGAATTAAAGCCCGTAACCCCGAAAAAAAATATTGGACGTTATTGCACGACAGACACGTATTATACCGAGGGAGATTGGTAATCCCAGGCGACGGGGAATGGCCCGCCAAAATAATTCGTAAAATTTATAGGACTATTGTTACGGCCCATCCTGGCCGCAATAAAACCCGCCGTTTGGTGGCACAGCAGTTTTGGTGGCCAGGCATAAACGGAATAGTGGACCGCTATGTCGCCAACTGTTTCTGTCGATCAGCCAAAATTCCGAGGGATAAGACCCCTGGGCTTTTACAATTATTACCCGTGCCGGATCGACAATGGAGCACCATCGTCGTAAATTTTAAATTAATGCCCAAATCGAAATCGGGAAACGATAACCTGTTTGTTGTCACGGCCAGGCATACATTGGAGAACCTCAGTGTATTAGGCGCTATCGACGAAAATTCTAAACTGAAGAGAAGAGAGAAATTACAATCGACGACGCGCTCAAGAGACGCGCTTAAATCCGGAGGTAGTGGATCCTTGTCCGATCCCTGGCTCGGTGTGGAGCCGAGTCGTGATTCTGAGGGTAGGTCTAGGGGCCTGATCCTCACAAGGCGCGTGTACGCGATTGGCACTGCGTGCCTTCTTCCTTTACACTTAGCTTTAGATCCTCGGATAGAATGGCCCCTATATCGCAGCCTTGTCTCCTTGTGATCGCTTTCGTGACAGCCAGCAAAAGTAGGTCTTACCCAAGAATGGTGGAGAATGTTATTATGTGATGTGCCTAACGTTAAAAAGAGTATTGCATTAAAATAATCAAAGTCTAAAAGTTTCTAAGGCCTTGGCATGCTATATTGTATTTGAATTTAATACCCAAAAACCACCCTAACCAACCAGTTACTCCGTGGGGTTTTCAAATGAAAGTTTATGCATTTACCCTAGAAATCTGAAGTTTCCACTCTTCGTTTTCAATTGTCCCTGCAAGCGTTTGACTTTCAATAAACCTGCAGTCGGCGCTTGTTTCAAAATGAAGCTCATAGGCTGCGGTCTTGAAACGGCCGGGCCGGCCAGGCAGAACATAGGCCGCCGGTTGTAGTGAAAACCATGAGTTTAAATAAAGTTGATGTTTGGCCAGTAGTTCGACCTTACAATAAGGTGTAGCGCTAGCGTGTAGGGCAAACAAGCCAAGTGAAACAGCAATTGTGTTAAACTGCATATTGACGGTTGCGGTAATTTCGAATAATAAAGTAAAATGGATTGTAATGAGAGAAACAACGGTAGAAAAAGTATGGGGGGAAAGTTGTGAGAAATAATTATTTGGTGGTTAAGAAATCAAAATTAGGATGGCGATTAAGTTAGATATTTATATTTGCCTGCTGTACTTGTTAATTAATTTAAAGGTACCCGGTGCTAATTATAGCAATAGAAGATTTTATTTGATATTTAATAACAAGAATATTAATTAATATTTGAGTGTAGACTGGGTCCAACGCATTAATAATATCAGTTTATATACAAATAAACTAGGATATATTGAAATACCAAACGTTAATTATTAGTATTGTTATATTAATAACATATTAACGCGAACAATACCATTTCGCTTTGTAATATAGAATAAAAATATGAACTAAAATTGTTGCGCATTATTATTACATGAATAAGTGTAAAAGCGCATTAAATGATTTATAAATAAGTGAAGTATAATAAACAATGTGGAGGAAGACGTGTGAAAAGGATATATAGTTTATAGTATATACAGTGCATAGTATGCTCCTCATCATCGGGGCCGAGGTGGTGGACACAGAGCACCAAGATATCCGTACAGGACTTGGCGTGGGAACGGTCACGTCAATGGTTTCGTTCAAAGCTGCAAGCAAGACTACGTCTGAAGGAACATGATACAGTAATAAGCAAGACACAGGTTGCTGACCTGCTCGTACTGTAGCGCTTGAGCAGAAAAGCGGAGCATTGGCAGCAGCTACTTTGAGGCACTTCAAAAGATAGTTGATTAGAGCCGAAGTCGACGTTTGTAGCGATGAGACGGCCAAATTATATGTAAGCGTAGCCGGTATAACAAGACAGGGCTACTGCTCCGCTAATACGGCCGCGATTAATTAGTTTCGGAAATAGCATTGGACCCACGTTATGGCCACCTTTACCCTTGGTCACCCAAAAATAATAACAAGCCGAGCTGCCCCTTTTTTCCGCCGGCGTACCCACGACCCACGTCACTTGCTCCCATAAAATTGTGAATTCAGCTACCCACGCGTCCAATGCGTAGTTATCGGCCGCGGATCCCGGGTCCGGTATATTTTGCATATTAAAAACAAATAGCTCCGCGAACTTTGGTAATCGGTCGTCCCTAACCGAAACGTTGACCGCTTCCGGACGGGGGACGCCGCGCGTCCGCAGCGTAATATAAAAAGATTCGTGGTTGGAACCTGTGTAAAAATTGCTGTCAATTACAATTACCGTGCTGGGGAGGTTGGAAAAAACCATATCCAGTAAATCCCCGTCGCGGTGGGTGGGCACGTCGATATTTCCTGTAAAATGTATGCCCTGGATTTGCGCCCATGCCGTCAGTTAATCCCCTCCGCGTACGTCTGTGCGGCCTGGCTGGTATATAGCAACCGTTACGTTAAAATCGCCGCCTATTACCGTGGGTCCATTTGGCACGATATTGCATACCATTTCCAGCGCGGCTTTAATACCCGGAGCCCTATATACGTTAATAAATAATATTCCGTTAATTTTAAACCAAAATACGTCCCGCGTATTTTGGCCCTGCGGTAACCGTCGTTATGCGGCCCCTAGGGCTGCCCCCTTTTTAATATAGGTGAGCACCCGGGGCCGGAACCCAATTATAATTTCGTAAATATTCGCGTACCATTTGTCCACTGGCGGAAAAATATTATAGCCCGGGTGCGTTTATATAATTATATTTAGCCCGCATTATGGCTTTTAAACGTTAACCAGGTCCATTTTTTTCTAATGGTACAACTCCAATAAGTTTAAATGCATACCCATCCTTTTACTTACGTTGGCCCAAATTACGTCGAGGTATTTCCGTTATATATTACCGAACGAATATTTCGTTATATTAATCGATGGGTTGTTTCCAAGTTTATTATATTAGCGGGGCAGATTTCGGCAACCGCTGCGTCTTCCTCCATTTCGGCTGCCCAAACGATTTCGTCGTGCATACGTTCCTATTTAGCCTGCAGGAAATTGCGGATGTCCGCCCCTGCCGCCTCGCATAGTCGCGTTTTTTTATTTAAAATGCTCGATCGGGAATTCGAGGTTTGCGAATGCTGCGATAAGGTGTTTAGGACCGGGATTGCAGATGCTGGCTCTCGGCGGGCCGCTTTAGCCCGGTCGTTAATAATCGCGGTACGGTTAGTACGTCCGATTTTGCGGATCCCTTTTAATTTACGTTGTAAAAATCGTTCAAACTTCCTATTTACCATTAAAAGTCGGGCAGGGCAATTCTTATATCCGGATGGGAAATAGCCGTGGTAATTAACGTATTTGGGGGCTGCCTTGCACGGCTTTTCCTTTGTCGTATATTTTGTTTCACCATATATACCGCAACGCGTTTACCGTACGCAGCGACGTATTTCGCAATATCCCTGGCAACCGTCGTAATAATATATAATTTTGCGTAATTTTTCAATTTTCCGCGCACGTTTCGATATTCCAAAAAACTAAAAGGGTTTTACGGGTTAAAAGAAAGATATTATCCACGTGCCCTTAGCCGTATATAAGTTGTAACCATATTTGGAAATATACCAGTTAACTGGCTATTGGCCTGCTGCCACGGTAATTTCCTCCTGGATTACCTTATATACGTCCTTTCTTCCGTCCAGGCAATTAAACGTTCGGGGCACTCCAGAGACGGCGTATATATACCAGGTTGTCGGGACAGTAACTTCCCGCGCGTCCAATGCGTCCATAATGGCCTTAACCGCGCTGGGGTTAAGGAATTTTTACCGTATTTCCTCAAAGGCCACCGTAACACCCCAGCCCGTGGGGGTACGTTTGGCGTTTAGGATTTCACTATGTAATACCGAAACCAATTCGGCCAATTTGGTCGTTACCGCGTATAATTTCCTCGTTACCATCCGCAATTTATTATTTACGCGGATTAGGATGCGGTTGGACGGCTGTTTTGTCAAACGTTTCGGGGTTTGGGAGCGGTCCCGGCCCGATTGGGAGGGAGTTGCGGAGCTGTTAGGTACATTGCCGGACGTCGTACGTATCGGGTACGAACGCGTGGCCGGGGTTAAAATTTGCGTTGGGGCCGCCGCTGGTGGCGTGGCGGCTCGTTCGGCCCATATGACCGATTTGTTAATGGGCGTGCCTCTGCCTTTAGAGGCCGACGACGCCGTGCCCGTCCTCGTAATTAAAATGCTGCGCCTTTCGCTGGAACTGGTCGGCGAACGCGACGGGGAGCGCGAACGCTTTTTTTCACGGAGGGTGCGATTAAGGAACCAGCCGTTAATTACGTCGTTAAATTTAAAAATAATTTTCCTAAACGCGGCGTTTTCCGGGGCCTGTAAATTTTCGAACTTGGTTGCAAAAACCTTTTCGAACCAATTGCCGATTGTTTCCACGTTTTCCAATTCCTGTTGCAATATTTTAATAGCCAGGGCCGGGAGGCTGGAATACCTTCCGCGGCCAGCCGGCTAAGGCGCGTTAGCGGTGCGCGTGTCGAGAAATACGTATCCCGACTCGGCCTGGCCCTGCGGCAAAACCTGCGGCGTGCTTTGCGGGCGCGCGCAGCGGTTTGAAACCTCTGGTGAGGCTATAACGACCGGCGCCCGGAGGGCGAAAATTCTTCAGCTGTTAAACTTATTGGTGTGTTTGGGTGTGAATCGCTAACAAAGGTGGGTCTGACCCATGAATGGTGGAGGATGCTTGTTTGGGTACCGATGGCGCTGTCGTTCGACGGAACTGCAGATACAAAAGCCATGGCAAAGCTTTTTATTAGGATTATGCAGGACATACCTTCGCCGACTGTACCGTCACGTGGCCGGGAGTGGCTCTATCTCTATAATGTGATTGGACTAGCTTGAGCAGGCTGTTTGAAAGCGCCAGTAAAACGACATAGAATCCGGACCAAGAATGGTGGGCCTAAATGCGAGCGACTCACTCGCTTGTTCAGATGGAAGATGGCGAGTCTATGCGCCGGCTTTGCTTTCAATCTTAACAATAAGGCCATAGAATCCGATGTGCAAGCGATTCTCTGACAAAGTTTAGTAATTATTACTTTTGTTTTGATTTTTGTTTTTATTTATTCCCATTTTTACTAACAATCCCCATTAAAAACATTTTTTTTTCTGTTTCTTTTCTTTTTTTTACGATTTTCCCGATTATATTTCTATTTTATTCCCCTTAAACGACAAAACTAGCAAAATAGCCGAGAATAAACAAAAAACGCGAATTAGAACCCTAACGCTGAATTATCATTGTGGGAATCTAGGGTCTCCTACTATCCCTTCAACCGAATAACCTAATGGTGGGCAAGGTCTCCCTGGGTTATCGCCGGTCCAAACAAGTGTTGTACAATCTCGAGATGGGTAAACTGTGCAACTTTCCCATTCATTGGCACGGTTGCCAAAAGCTGCCTGGTGACCTGCAAAAGAATAATAATTTTGGGCCCCAAATCCGTAATAATCAACGCGATATACGCATTTTTCGTGCCCTTCAGGCTGCCGTTCCCATATATGTAAGGCGCAATTAAGGGCAGCGAGGGCGTTGGGGAAATTGGCAGCAGTGGTGGCGAAAACAAAAAAAGTTTTAAAATATATAATCGTATATAAAAAATAAATGGAAGGTAAAAGCGTGGAACAAGGTAAAGTGTTTCAAAAATAAATAAATTGTCGAATGGTTTTAATAATTTAACAGTTTAATAAAAAGACTCGGTGCCAATTGTGGGCTGAACAAAGCCGTTAAATAGTTATTTGTATTACCAGCTTGAAAGTTTATTTAATATTTACTAACAGGATAGTTTCAATTTACACATAAATAAACACAAACTAATCGACAATTACAAATAGTGCTTACTTAATTTATAAATAATACTTAGTTAGTTTATAAATAGCACTTACTTAATTTATAAATAATATTCACCTGGTTTATAAATAGTACTTACTTAATTTATAAATAATACTTACTTAGTGTAAGGATTAGGCCCCTAGACCTACCCTCAGAATCACGACTCGGCTCCACACCGAGCCAGGGATCGGACAAGGATCCACTACCTCCGGATTTAAACGCGTCTCTTAAGCGCGTCGTCGATTGTAATTTCTCTCTTCTCTTCAGTTTAGAATTTTCGTCGATAGCGCCTAATACACTTGTGACATTTGGACCATAAGATTACCAGACCCTAACCCTGACCCCTGACCAACGACCCACCAGGGTGATACTTTTATTTACGTCGCGTCAAATTCAGAATTTTATTTGTTTCCTTTTTTTTGCTCAAAATAAAATTTTCGTCGATAGATGCCAATAGACTAGTTTCCGTACTATATTTACCCTGGCCGTGATACAATTCTACTTTTTAAAGAATCGCTGGCCTAACGATTAACAAATAAGGCGCAACAACCTATTTTTACGCCGCTGGCGAACGACGAAAATAAATCCGCACCCGACAAACCCGACCCGACCGGAGTTCGACAGGAACGTCAATTCCAGTCCCCGACCACGACCGATCCGACCTATACCCAGGCTGAAGGACCATCCACCTGCGAGCAGGAAATTACAAAAATTGATTACGAACCAGACGGAGCAAATAAACCGCCCCATCGACGACCCGACCCGATCAGAAAACAAAACAAATTTACGCCCAGGCACCAAGTCCAATATCGAAGACGAAATCGAAATTGCACTTTTTTCGCGGTCCCCGGAGTTTAACGTAAACGTACAAAAAAATAACCCCAAAATGATGGGCGACGCAAACGACCCAACCGGCGAAATCGCTAGGCTAAAAGCGGAAATACTTAGGTTAAAAAACGCGTTGAGAAACGATATACCCAGTCCCAGGCCCTACCGAAAATTAAAGCACCGAAAGCCATTAGTGGAAAATGCATTCGGCGGAACGAGTTTCAAAGCAAAAGGGATGGCCGCTTGGCCAGCTTTTACCGAATTCCAAGGAACAGGCGGCATAAACCCTGTTTACAATAATAAAACAAAAGCCAGAGCCGATTTACCCCCAAAATTCGCAGGAAACAAGACGCAATTTAATAGTTGGTTAATAAAAATGGCCGACAAATTTAAAAAGGATGTCGCCATTTTTAGGACTGAAAAAAGTCGGATACGTTACCTAATAAATTTGCTCGAGGATAAAGCCGAAAAAATAATAATTATTTGTTACGTTTTAGTTACACGCCCCTTTTTATTAGCAGCCGAAATGATCCAAATCTTAGAATCCTGTCACGGGCAGGCAGGGCGGACAGGTAGGTGCGGGCGATCAGGTAACAGGACAGAGTATATTGGCTATCTAGTCTTCCAGGTACAGGGTAGCAGGTGGTTGTTGACGAAGACGTAGCTCGAGGAGCTACATATCGGAGACTGCAGAGATTTCGCGTAGATATACGCGCGCGAGGCGCTCGGCCCTCGCGCCTTCACGTGACAGGGGTCATGACTAAACGACAGCCCAGTGGCTGTCCTTCAGGTCTGTGACAGTATTCCCCCCTTCCAGGCCGAGCTCCGTCACGGCCGGGGCCCGGGCTTATGGGGGTATCGACGGTGGAAATTCTTTACCAATTGAGCAGCGTTTTCCAGGTAATCGGCAGGTTCAGTCGTGGGTTCGCTATATCCAGCCCAACGGACGATATATTTCAGCCGGCGGCCTCCTCGGCCGCGGGTTTCCCAAAAGGAGTCGAGGATCTCTTCGACTTCGTATTCTCTCTCACCTTCCACTTCCAAATGGGGTGGCGGTGCAGGTTGTTGGCCCGGCAGGGGCTCAACGTCAGCAGGTTTTAGTCGGTTTATATTGAAAACAGGGTGTACTCTCATAGACGACGGCAGGTCCAAACGGTAGGCGTACGGGCTAATCACTTCAGAAATTCGGAAGGGTCCCAAGTTCTTCCAATCCAGTTTCTTCTGCGGGCGGGCGGTCTGGATGTTCCGTGCGTCTAACCATACATATTGGCCGACGGTAAGCCGGCGGGCCGGGGTACGGTGTCGGTTCGCCTGTTCTTCGTAACGGGCTTGGGCGGCGGTCATTTCGGCGCGGGCTTGTTCCAGAATGGCTTCCATTCGGGCGGCTAGCTTTTCGGCATCCCGCTGGGCGGGCAAAGGCTGGTTCAGGGGTACCGGCTCGAATCCCATGCGGGGATGGAATCCGTAAGTCGCGTAAAACGGGGAGGTTCCGGTGGTCTCGGACTTGTGGGAGTTGGCTGTGAATTCGGCGAGGGGAAGCCAACTTTCCCAATCATCTTGCAGGTAGGCCACATAAGCTCTCAAATATTGTTCCAGGGACGCGTTAAAACGCTCGGTCTGTCCGTCAGTCTCGGGGTGGTGAGCAGTGGATAGCAGGCTGTCGATTTTCAAACGGGTTGTCAGGTGTTTCCAAAACTTCGACACGAATTGGGTGCCTCTATCCGAAACTATCGTCAGGGGCAACCCGTGTAGTTTCCATACGTGGTGTAGGTACAGGTTGGCGGTGTCCTCGGCATTGCAGGTCCCTTTACAAGGGACGAAGTGTCTCATCTTAGTCAGGCGGTCTACGACCACTAGAATGGCGTCGTGGCCGTTGCTTTGCGGCAAATGTGTGATAAAATCCATCGACAGGTGTTGCCATGAGCGTTCAGGAGTGGGCAGGGGTCGCAGGAGGCCCTGGTGGCCTTCGCGGGACGGGTTGATTCGGCGGCAGGTCTGGCATTTCTTTACCCATAATGATACGTAATGTAGCATTCCGGGCCAGTAATATTCTCGGGACAGCAGGTCGTAGGTTTTTGCTTTGCCGGGGTGACCGGCGACGGGGGAGTCGTGGCAGCGGCGCAGGATCTCGGCTTTCAGATTATTCGAATCGGGTACGTACAGTCTATTGCGGTAATACAAATAGCCGGATCGTTCTTCGCATTCGGCCAATTGCAGCTTGGGGTGGCGGTCGGCGCCTGTCCTCAACGCTTCTAGGGCAGATTGCGTTATCGGGTCGGATTCGTATCCGGCGTCTAGTAGCTCTATCAGGTGTCTTGGCAATAGGGGTTTGTTTTGGCGGATTATGGGTTGTAACCGGGTGGGGCGGGCAGGTAAATTGTGTTCTTTCAGTACGACTTGTGTTTGGTGCTTAAGTCGTTCATCCCCCTCCTCAGGCATATCCTCTGACCTCCTGGTTAGTGCGTCGGGCTTCGCTCCTTGTTTCCCGGGTCGGTAGGTGATACGGAAATTAAATCTTGACAGGAATTCGGCCCATCGGGCTTGTCGGCGGTTGAGCATTTTCGTCGTCGTGAAATATTCCAGGTTGCGGTGGTCCGTAATTACTTGGACCGGGGACGACGTCCCTTCGAGTTCCGGGCGCCATTCTTCAAAACAGCGGATAATGGCTAGCAATTCTTTGTCGTAAATCTCGTAATTGCATTCGGTAGCTGTGTGTTTTTTCGAAAAGAACGCGACGGGGCGGAGTATTCCGTCGTCGCCGTATTGTGACAATATTCCCGCAGAAACATAATCGGAAGCGTCGGTCTCCAGGATCACATCCTTTTCCCAATCGAAGTGCGCCAGTACGGGGGCTTCGGTAAACTTTCTCTTCAGCAGTCGGAAGGCGGTTTCGCAGGCGCTATTCCATTCGAATGCGACGTCTTTCTTGGTCAATCTCGTCAAAGGGGCTACGATCTTTGAGAAATCTCGGATAAAGCGCCGGTAAAAGTTGCCAAACCCCAAAAATGCTTGTACGTCAGTAAGCTTTTTGGGTGTTTGCCAGTCCAGGACAGCGGTGATTTTTTCAGGGTCCATTTTTACGCCTTCGACGCCGACCAGCAGGCCCAGGAACTTGGTTTCCGTCACGAAGAATTCGCACTTCGCGGCGTTGGCGTATAGCCCGGCTTTCCTCAGGGCTTCCAGTACGAGTTTCAAATGTTCTTCGTGTTCTGTTCGGGTGCGGCTATAAATCAAAATGTCGTCCAGGTAGGCTGTACAAAATACGTCTAAGTATTCGCGCAGGGAGTCGTTTATATATCTCTGGAACGTCGCGGGGGCTCCCGTTAGCCCGAAAGGCATGACTAGGCTCTCGTATAAGCCGAATCTCGTGCGGAATGCCGTCAGGTATTCTTCCCCCTTTTTAATCCGAATATTGTTAAAAGCGGAAACGATATCGATTTTCGAGAAGAATTTCATGCCGGCCAGGTTGTTCAGGGTCTCTCGGACTAGCGGCAGCGGGTAACGGTCTTTTACGGTAATGTTATTCAGCGCGCGGTAATCCACGCAAAACCTCAACCCTCCTCCCTGCTTCTTCACGAACAAAACGGGCGAGGCGACGGATGACGAACTGGGTCTGATAAACCCTTTTTTCAACTCTGCGGTCAGCCATTCCTTAAGGGCTATCAGCTCTTCGCGGGACATGGCGTACAGGGGGCCGAACGGCGGCGTTTTTCCTTCTATAAGCGGGATATGGTGGTCGGACGGTCGGTGTGGGGGCAGCTTCTCGGCTTCTTGCGGGGAAAATACGTCCGCGAATTCCCAGATTGTTTCGGGCAGGGTCGGCCCGTTCCTATTTTGGGGGTCGGCGGCTAGGACCTCATCAATCTGTTTCAAGGTTACGGCGTACAGTCGGCAGGATCGGCGGCGGGCGTACATGCTCGCGGTTTGCAGGGAGATAGGGGCGATATCCATTTCGCGGAGGGACGGCGGTCGGTCAGCCTGGTACTGGGGGCGGCTTTTTTTTGGTACGGCGTGTAAAGCTTTAACCTTCTCCGGTTTGTCGGGCATATTGCAGTGTCGGCGGCAATAGTCGCTGTCAAACGTAATAACGTGTGACGCGAATCCAATCGTTGGATCGTGCTGCTTTAGCCAAGGCATTCCTAGCACAATGGGGTAGTGGGCTAGCTGTGTGACGAAGAACAGCGCGTTTTTCTGGATGTGGTCCTTGATTCTCAATTGTCCTCGGACATAATGGGTGCACTTCCCACTTTCGGCGGTCCTTCCGTCGAATACTTCGATGTCGAATGGGTTTCGCAGCGGATACATTTGTAGTTGGCGTTCTTCGGCCCATCCTTGGTCGAGGAAGCATTTTCCTTCCGCACCGCAATCGGTGAGGGCATAGGTTGGGAGGTTTTGGCCCCCCACTGTCAGTTCGGCAGGCAGGATCATCAGGTCGGATCGTTGGTTATATTCCTCTTCAACGGGGAACCCGTGAACGGCGGCGGCAGAGATGCGGATCGCCGGCGGTCTATGCGCGGCCTTGGCGGCCTGGGGGCGACTTATCCCAGGCGGGCTCCGTTTTTCGAACTTCGGCTGCTGGAGCGGCTGGCGTCCGAGCCGCGGCGGGGGTTTTTAGGGAGTTTGGTTTGTATTTGGCGCGGGGACCTGGACCTGGACCTGGATCGTTCGATTCCGGCCTGGTGCAGCCGCGTGCGGCGGGTATCCGGTTCCGGGCATTTGGCAACGAAATGTTCTTGGGATCCACAACGGTAACATAGCATGTTTTCCTTGCGGTTGTGGCGGCGTTGGCTGCTCAGGTCCATAGGGTCGTTAAGCGGGAGCTCCGCGTTTGGCTTGGGGGCGGCCCGCGGTATGTCGGGTTGGGTTCGGGGAGCCGCGCGCGCGGGGGGCGCTGCGGCCCGAGGGGTACGTGTCTGTCTATTTTTATACTGCTGGTGCTGGCGGTAGCGGTTATCCAAGCTTTGCAGGTGTCGGGTGAATTCGTGGTATTGGCGAGATGGGGCGGGGTTGTGGAGGAGCATGTCCTGGAGCTCTTCCGATATTCCCTGGAATAAAAGAGGGGGGAGGGCATCCTCCGGCATTTCTCCTTCCAAAGACAGGCGTTGGAACTCCGACAGATACTCGGCGAAATCTACGTTCCGCTGCTTCAGGGCATATAGTTTGTTTTGTGCGTTTTGGACGTGGTCGGGGTCCCCGAATGCCTCCTCTAGGTATTGGAGGAGATCCGTATAATCTCCGAATTGGGGTGTGCCTCCGACCATTTTGGGCAGGATCAGGTTGTACGCTTTACCGGACAGTCGACCGGCTATATAAATCAGGCGTGATTCGGGGTTGGGGAAGCGGTCTTTGTTTGAGGTCATCTTCCCCCGGATTTGGGTGGCGAAGCGGCGGAGGTCGGAGCGGGCGCCCGTAAATTTATCGGGGTCTGGAAGTCGTTCAGAAAGGCGGGCGGAGGCGGGATGTTCGGAAGCAGGCGGCGGAGTCGTTCCCATAGGAGTAACCATAAGGGGTTCAACAGGCGTGTTGGTAGTTGGGGCGGGGGTGGTTATGTGTACCGTGGGTAGCGTTACGGTCCGAACTTCCTTCAGTTCGGACCGTGTTTTCTCTAATTCGGCGAAAGCGGCATCCCGGGAGGTTATGGCGGAGGCCTTTTCCATGGCCATGGCCAGAATGTCGGCCTGCGCCTTGTCGCGGACACGGTCCGTTTCGGCGCGGGCGCCTTGGGTCTCGGCGCGGGCGCGTTGGGTCTCGGCTTCCTGCATTTCTAGGCAGGAGTTCAGGCGGACGTTGCTATCGTGCAATAGTTGCAGCTTTTGGTAGGAATCGGAGATGTAAGACACCCATTGTTCAGGGTGTCCTTGTAGGTGTTCGATCAGTTCCTCGGTCGAATCGGTTAAGATCGGGGGTTGCAGTGACGCAGGCATCGCGGGCACCTAATGAAGGAGCTACGTAATGTCACGGGCAGGCAGGGCGGACAGGTAGGTGCGGGCGATCAGGTAACAGGACAGAGTATATTGGCTATCTAGTCTTCCAGGTACAGGGTAGCAGGTGGTTGTTGACGAAGACGTAGCTCGAGGAGCTACATATCGGAGACTGCAGAGATTTCGCGTAGATATACGCGCGCGAGGCGCTCGGCCCTCGCGCCTTCACGTGACAGGGGTCATGACTAAGCGACAGCCCAGTGGCTGTCCTTCAGGTCTGTGACAGCAATTTGGATAAAAACCGCTGCCGAAAATAAGTTGGACAAACCGAATTAGGAGGATAATGTGGCAAAACATGGTAAATTGAACGGTAAAAAAAAAGCGACGATATGGTTAATTTGACAAAAACCTCGCATAATTTCCTGCGTCGATATACGAGGTTTGGAAGGGGGTAATGTGACATTTGGACCATAAGATGACCAGACCCTAACCTTGACCCCTGGCCAACGACCCACCAGGGTAATACCTTCATTTACGTCGCGTCAAATTCAAAACTTTGTTTGTTTCCTTTCTTCTCCTCAAAATAGAATCTTCGTCGATAAATGCCAATAGATTAGCTTCCGTGCTATATTTACCCCGGGCCGTGACATCCTCTGTTTCTGTGGCCTAGTTTACCGTCGCGCACAGCCGACGTAGTGAATGATTGAATGAAGGGATTGAACGATATATTTTAATTGCTTCACCAGCAAATTATAGTGAGTTTAGAACTATGTCACGGCCAGGTATACATTGGAGAACCTCAGTGTATTAGGCGCTATTAACGAAGATTCTAAACTGAAGAGAAGAGAGAAATTACAATCGACGACGCGCTTAAGAGACGCGTT